>NW_023276806.1:242642611-242720111 GCF_003668045.3 Cricetulus griseus | reverse complement strand
CAGAATCTCCTCCAAAAGGCAAACATGACAATGCATGTTCCTGAGCAAAATCTTCTACATATATGTGACAGTTGTGTAGCTGGTCTTCTTATGGAACTCCTAAAATTGGGAACAGGGGCTGTCTCTGACTTTTGCTGGCTTTTGGGACCCGACTCCTCATACTGGGTTGCCTTTTCAAGCCTTCATAAAAGGGGAGGCACTTAGGCATAACTGAAACTTGATATGCCCTGTTTGTTGATATCCATGGGAGGCCTGCCCTTTTCTGAATAGAAAGGAAGGCTTAATGGGTGGGGGCAGAGTGGAGATAGTGGGAAAGGGGCTGGGAGGAGAGAATGGAATGGAAACTCCAGTTGGGATGCAAAAATAATAATAATAGTAACATTTTTAAAATCTCATCACCACAGCAGCAGCTACTGATCTGAGTCATTTCAAATGGTCTGCAGATCCTTACACACACACACACATACACAAACACACACACACACACACACACACACACACACACACACACACACACACCACAGACACATAAACACACACATACAGAGATACACTAACACACATACACAGACACATACACACAACACACAGACACCACATTCACACCGCACACAGGTACACACATATACACCATACACAGACACATACACGGGAGTGAGTATGAAAAAAGGAGACAAGTGAAAACTTGCATGTACATATACAGATATTTTTAAATTTGGCCTCTGTGGTTAATTAACTTAACTCATGAACACTGGAACTGTAACCAGTGGCTTACGGGTTACAAGCATGGGCTGCTCTTCCAGAGGACTCAGGTTTTGCTCCTAGAACCCATATGGCAGTTGATAATCATCTGTAACTCCAGTTCTAAGGGACATAATGCCCTCTTCTGGTCTCCATGGATACCAGACAAGTGGTGCACAGACATGTGAAATAAAAATAAATAAAAATTTAAAAGTCAATAAACTCCTGGGCATTGACAATACCACTGGCTTCATAGTGACTTCATCACAATGTGTTTTTTAGGCAATCCAATCTTCAATCGCATATTAAAATAACATTCATATTCAAAAGACAAAGTCTAGACTGTTTTCTGGTTTTCTAGTTTATTCTTCTATCTCTTAAAATGTGCAGTTATATTTAATCTAAGAGTCATACTCAGAATTATAATTTCAGGTGCTTGTTCTACTTCTGAAATATATGTATTCATACTTAATAACACTTTAATAATGAATTCTCTTTTTATAATAAAAATATCCTACTAAAACAAGTAAGCTAGAATTTTTACTACTTTATATGTGTTATATTAGTTAATACCTATTATAGTTACTGAAGTGACTGTGAAGAGGTTGTACATGAGGCTTGAAATATGACCACACTTCAAAACTTTAAGACTCAAATAAGGCTCTAGTTCAGGCATGACATTCTCTTTATAAAACTTCCTCATGGAACTGGACATAGTAGTTCAAGTTGTTAGGGGTACTTGCTGCACAACATGAAGACCTGAGTTCATATCTCAACACCCACATAACAAGCCACGTGTGGTGTCCCAGGTGACAGTAACCACAGAGTTGTGAGGGGTTGTGGCAGGAAGATCACTGTGGCTTGTTGGCTTCCAGGCTAGCTGAAAAAATGGGAGCCCCAGTTCCAGATGGAGAGAGAGCCTTCTTCAAAGGAATAAGGATGAGGGGAGATAGAGGGAACACCCAATGTCCTCTTCTGGCCTCTGAATGCCCACGGCCACACATGTACATACACAGACACATGCACCTATAAAACACACACACACACACACACACACACACACACACACACACACACACACACACAGCACACAAACTTTCTCACACTGCCTCAGCTTTCCAGTGCCATGTCATTTTGTACTAATCAACTCATACTCTATTTTCATGATTTACTTACCCATCTGCCTTACAGTATGACAGGTAAAGATAGATTTTCCTCCCACCCTTCCTCCTTCCTTCACTCCCTCTCTCCCTCCTCTCCTCCCTTTCTCCCTCCCTCCCTCCCTTCTTTCCTTCCAAAGCAGTCTTGTCTGAAAAATCCTGGGCTCAAGTAATCCTCCTACTCAAGTCTTCCAAGCAACTGGGACAACAGCACACACCACCACACCTGGATATTCTTGATTGTTTGCAATCAGAACATAAAGAGTCTCTGAATATTAAATGTAAAATCATTAGTAATACATTCTAAAGGAATGATACTGCTTTACTAGTAACTTGAACAATATGAATTAGAAATTATGACAATACAATATTTCTATTAAGTGTCCATTTTCTTTCTATTCTTAATCCCAAACTGGGTCATTTATATAATATGTCATCAGGCTGTATCAGAGCACGGTTTTGTGGGTTTTTCATTGTCATTACACAATAATGATTAACTCACCATATGTGAAATGAAAATTCAATTCTTTCTTTAACTTTAATTGAATGAATGTATATGTAATTGTTTACAGTACTTAATTTTTGTAACCAATGTCACATGTTATAAATTAAATTCATAACAAAAAACAGTTTATCTGAAGTATATTGTAATTTCTGTTGTTTTAATTTTCTGAACTCATAGATGAATGTTAAAAGATGCATATGGCAGGAAAAGCATCCAAACATGCATTATACAGCCTAATATCAATTCATTAGAAAATTAAACATGTAAACAATGTCCTTTGACCACAAAATACTTCATGAACAAGAATACAGTTTATCAAAAATGCAATTGGAGTCCAATCAGTGACATAAAACATGCCATGCCAATGACTCTTGTTTACTGAGATCAGTAAAAATGCCAGGCATTTTTTTCTTAATGCTTTATATTCATTACAGTGTTTAACTAGCAGAACTACTTTGAGTTGTTATCTTTCCCATGTTACAGATATAAAAACTGAATGGGAAAAGAAAAGCAATGGGGAGATGATTCCATGATAGTGTGTTTTCTCTTTAAACACAAGGACCTGAGTTCAAATACTTTCTACCTACATGGGAAAAAACCCCCAAAACTAGGCATCACTGTACATACTTGTATCTCCTACATCATGGGGGGAACAGCATATAGATAGATCTTGAAAACTCACAGGCCAGCCAGACTGTCTGAACTGGTGAGCTTCAAGTTCAGTAGAGACCTTGTCTCCAGGCAATGGGACTCAGAGGAATATAAGTTACCCAACATCTTTCTCTGGTCTCTGCCTTAGTAGTCATGGGCATGAACACCAACACACCCACTTACATGTCACATTCACACATTCATCACACACACACACACACACACACACACACACACACACACACACACCAGAAAAGGAAAATATCAATAATAAATGTTGATAGTTGAAAATGCTCTCATGGTATTTAGGATAGCAGTGACTGTATCGTTCAGCCTAGTTACTCACTATGGAATACTGAGTTATTAAGTAAATAAAATGTAAATTTTTATTGATGAATAATTCCCCCAAAATGAGGAATGTGGAAATACACTAGCTCATATTCCTGCCTTGACTGATTCTGGGGATGATATATGATTAGTATTGAAAAGAAAATGCTCAGTGAACCATTACAGTCAATTTATCCTAAGCATTACATCATACCAATCGTTTCTCTCTGCTCTTTCTTGACAACATAATCCTGCAAAGAATTTCTCACAGTCCATTGCAACAATTAAAAGCACACTTACAGGAACCAATTTGCTTATATTTGGGTTCTGTTCACACCTCTTTATAATTGCCTTTCTCAATTTCCTCATCCATAAAATGAGAGTAACAGAGTGGTTCATGGTTTTGTTGTGATGTTTCTATTACTTGACATATATGAAGTATTCTGACAGTTCCTATCATAGAATAGATACCACATATTAATATTTTATAATGACAAGAAGATTACTCTGTTTTTAAGACAGGGTCTCATTTGTGCCCCTGGCTGTCCTGGAACTCATTATATAGATCAGGTTGGCCTCAAACTCACAGAGACCCATCTGCCTCTGTTTCCCAAGTGCTGGGATTAATGGTGTGCACCACTATGCCCAGATTGTGACTACTCTTATGATTGTTGTAAATTTTATAAACTCATCTTGAAGTAAATATAATTGTTATTGTTTTGTTTAAAAAGAAGAAAAGAGAAATTCTGAGACAGACATATTGACTATAAGTTTATTATAAGGCACGGTAGAATGGGGAGACTAAAAAGAGGAACAGGGGTAAATGGCTGACTGCCATGGCCGGTCGCCATAGAGAGACAGAGCGGGGAAACAGAGAGATGGGAGAGCACACAGAGAGAGAGAAACAGGGGGGGAGAGAGAGCGTAAAGGGGCAGGGGCCTATCTTTTAAGGGGTCCTCTGCACCTGCGTGCAGACTTCTTTCCCATGGAACCTTGGGCTGACCAGGGTATTGCCTGAGTGGATTCCACCAGGTAACAGGGGCAGGCCAGCATAATGCCTGAACCTTTCATTCCCACCTCTACTTATTATTAAAAAAGGTGGGGTGTTTAGACATGGCAGGTTAAGGAATAAGGGCGTCGAATTCTTAAGACTGCTTCCTGCTGACGTGGGGGGCGTTGACCATCTTTGGGGGACCCGAGAAGGTTGGGGTGCTGCCACGTCCTGGGGAAGCCGGTTGTTTCATTGTAGTCCAGGCTGTATGGAACTCCCTAGCGCCTCTTAGACCTGGCAAGATGTTGACAGAGCAGAGGACAAGGTTAAGTTTAGAAAAAATTTTTTCGTAGGTCCTGTCACTTGAGGGGAAGATTGTAAGATGAGAGAGGGGTTCCCGAGGTGTCCCAAGATGAGTGAAGGGAATTTGGGACCAGGGAAAGATTGAATATTACCTGGAGTGAACCTGACCTGTTTGGATCTGATTCGGCTCCCTGGAACTTACAAGAATCCTTAGAGTTTGTGGAAACATAAGTATTAGACACATTAGCAGCATATTCATGTTAGAAGCAACTTGGCTAAAAGCATTACCATTTTAAAACAGACAGATTTTTTTTGACAATGAAAAGCATCTTAATCTTGACTTTGTAGTTATGATCATATAGTGGTATTGGTGAACTTTATTATGAACAGTAGCATGAGAAATAGAGAAGTCAGGAACATATTTTATTCTCTTAATGTCTCGACTTATTTTATCATCATTTAAGCCTTTTTATCCTCAGGCCTTTGTAACTACATTCTCAGACTTTCATACATCTTAGACTTTCCTATCTTTACATAGATAAACCCTAAAATACCTGTTACTGGAATCTGTTTTGCTTTAAGCTGGCAAGACTACCAGTCGTCAAAAGCATCAGAGTTCTTGAGAAGGATAAGATTTTACCTGAATCAATGATTAAAGAATAACAGAGACTTGCCAGCAGGCTGCATGGACAGCCATCCCCAAGGTCCTCCATCCATAGTAGCGGGCTGCAGGACACCTGCCTTCTTGCTGATAACTTGTGACCTGTGGATTAGAGACTTTGGGAAGACTCGCCTACCATTGGCCCAAGCAACTCCGGGAAAGTCGATTCTGTTGTCCTCTTGTCCAAGGTCTTGAATACTTTGTAGTAGTTGAGGTGAAGGGCAGGGTTGTTCAGTGACCAGCATTGTCACTGACTCGAGATGAAGCTTCTTCAGTGCCCATCAGTCTTTTCGGAGGAAATGGGGTAGGGCCAGCAGCTGGCCTATCTCTCTGTTATAAAAAGCTTTTTAAACAAAACATTTTAAATGCCATATTCTCTAGATCTCTGAGCATTTGAGGGCTGTCTGTTTAGGATCTTAGCAGTTAAGTTTGTCTTTAGTTAGAGAAAAATCCCTTTTTGTAATAAAAGATGTACCTTTGTAAACGGCTTACAGGATAGACTGAGTGGTATAAATATTTTGTTAGTTTGAATAGACCATTATGATTTTAAACTTTCATCATCATTTAAAGATACATGAGTTAAATTTAAGTTGTATAGACTTAACTTATATTTTAAATTAGACCTTTAAATTATAGTTAAATTAGACCTTTATGACTTTAAATGTTTACCATCATTTAAAGATATATAGCAATTTAGAAATATGAGACTAAGTATAGTTTAATTTAAAGTGTATATAGAGCTAGATAAGTATAAAATTAAATTACAGGTACAAAGACAAGCAGGACTGGATAATAGTAAAGGAGAACCAGAATGTAATCTTTGATCCGTACATTGTAGCAAACAGACAGGAGTTTTAAAGGGACAGAGTAGATTTAAACAGAGGGCCCTGGAAAGGCACAGTATTTAGTAAACAAGCCATGAACAACAGAGCCAGTGAAAGAAGAAAAAGACAAAAAATAAAATAACAAGAAAAAGACAAAAATAAAATAAAAAGCAAAAAGATCTGGCTGACAGACAGGTTTGCTGGCAAAGGACACTGGAGCTGGGCGTGCCTACAGGTAGGTCACATGACCAAAACGGCAGCAACCGTAAGCCGCTTTTGTCTGTTTAGCTACTTGTTGGATGAAACCAGAAAGGTCCCTCTATGCATTTCCCATGGGTGAGGCAAGTTGAAAACCGGCAAAAAGCTCCTCTATGGATGCACGTCTGCCCTTGGGAGTTGCCAGGGGCCTGGCCCCGAAGGGGACACAGCTGTCCCGAAACTGAAAAAGGACCCAGTGGTCTGAAGTGAAAAAAGCAAAAAAGCACCGCTCCTGGAGCAGGATCCCATGCCTGACCTTTAGGAAATGCACCCAACAAGTGAAAGAAGAAATAAAAAGCAAGATGTCAGGTGGCAGTGCTTGCCTGTGCAAGTCACTGAACTGAGTGGGCAGGCCTAAGCTAGGTCACCTGGTTATGACCAAGATGGCGGCCCCCAGGGTAGCCCACGTGGTCGAGGTGGCGACCCCCGTAAGCACATTCTCAATTGCCAGAAAAGTTTCAAACCAGCAAACAAACAAAATGAAAACCAGCAAACAAACAAAAAACTCTTAGAGCATCTCAAGCAGACATTGCCAACCAAGAAGAAACAGTCAGAAATAGAACAATCAGAACAATGAGGGACATTCCCAGGTGAAAGAAAGTTCCTACTGGGAGGCAGAACTCCGCTCATTTACCTACTCGCTGCCAGTAACCGAAAGATCCCGTAAAAATGTATTTCCCGTGGGCAAGGCCAAAAAATGCACAGATTGCCCTGTAAGCGGTTCTGGGTATCTTACCGGATTGTAGCGAATAGGCAGATCAGTGAGTTTAATAGATCCTTAGTTGGAAAAGCGGCAAGTTGAGTTCCGGCATCTCAGGCTGCTGCAGGCAGGAGGGAGTACCAGGAAAAGCGGAGATGGAAGTGGGTTGTAAGGTTACCCTTGCCTAACATGTGCCCACCCACGGGTCGCAGAAGGTATAAGAGCAGAGCCTTTCCACGCCCGGGCGCCAAAATGTTATTGTTTTGTTTAAAAAGAAGAAAAGAGAAATTCTGAGACAGACATATTGACTATAAGTTTATTATAAGGTGCGGTAGAATGGGGAGACTAAGAAGAGGAACAGGGGTAAATGGCTGACCACCATGGCCAGTCGCCATAGAGAGACAGAGCGGGGAAACAGAGAGACGGGAGAGCACACAGAGAGAGAGAGAAAAACAGGGGGAGAGAGAGAGCGTAAAGGGGCAGGGGCCTATCTTTTAAAGGGGTCCTCTGCACCTGCGTGCAGACTTCTTTCCCATGGAACCTTGGGCTGACCAGGGTATTGCCTGAGTGGATTCCACCAGGTAACAGGGGCAGGCCAGCATAATGCCTGAACCTTTCAATAATAAGCCCATACTTTTTGTCCTTTGTTAGTATGGGTTTTATTATATTTTGTGTTTTATTTATCTCATGACTTCTTGGAGTTCACATAAGGCTGAAACATGGCATGAGAATTAAGTGAGCTAACTTGTTTTAGTTTCCAGGTCATCTATAAGAAACTGATAGCACTCCATAAACAAGCAGTTGAAAATCTGTAGTTATTGTGTAGACTGTATTGTTAGACTAACAGTCAACCCTGAACCTTATTCCACAAGCCTGGGTTCAGCACCTTGAACAGCGTCGTGCCCAAACTGACTGCTCAAGCAAGCCTTAGGACAGTGTTCAGAAAGCTGAGCAAATACATGGAGATACATCTAACTCCATTAATGCCTGATGCACATGAAAATACTTATTATTCTGTTCACAAGAAATAAAAACTACAGTAGGGTCTAAATATGTCAAACCACAGAGAAGAAAAAATAACCTTTTTCTATCTGCATCCCCAGGGATGCATGTTGATGTTTTTCTAAGTTGTTTTTCTGAACATTAATTAGAGCTTGGTATGTAGCTTAGCTGGGTAGAGGGCTTGTCTAGAGCACATAAAGCCCTGGATCTGATTCCCAGCACCACATATTCTGTGTAATGGTGCATGTCTATAATCCCAGCACTGGGGAGGGGGGGATAGAAGGTTCAGAAGGTCCATGTATCTTTAGATACACATTAAGTCTGAGACTAGCATGAGATACCTAAGGCAATGCCTTGGCAAAATGAAAGTTAGTTATTTTGTTGCATTGGAGCATATCATATTTAAGGCTACAGAATTAATGAGGTTGGTAAGTGTTATGAATGTTTATAAATATTATTTTATTTAGTAGAAATTTATGCACTGCATGAAATTTACATTTAGAAGATATTTTAAACACAAATATACAATCTTGTTCTATGGAAGATAATCTTACTGTCATATGTACTTTCTACCCCAAAGACGTTTGTACTTATCTTTTCCATCACCTTGCCATAGAAATATGAATTCTAAATGTGGCTTTTATTATCTTAGAATTACCTTTTTAATTTGTGTGTTTGTGTTTCATTATTTTTAAAATAAAGGAATTTTAAATCTTAACTGAATTTAACACTTGGTAAATTTCCTGCAAAGTGAAAGGCACTATGCAAAGCTCTAGAACAGTGCTTCTCCAACAAAATTTGGTCTTCATCATGTCCCCATTCTGCAGTTCACAAGGCCTTAGTCCCCAGTCTTCAGCTCACAAGTGTTCATCATTCTCCAGGGCTGCAGATCAAGGACCTTTGCATGTGTTTCCTTTTTCTTCCCTTTGCAGTTGTCTTCAGATAAGAATATATTTTTCAAATTATTTTTAAGAAAGCATTTTTCAAAATATAGAGTTCCAAGAAAGATATTTTAAGAAAACCAAAGTGTTTTGTGTGGTAGAATGCAAAACAAGTCCTTTCTGGAAATGTACAAGAAAATATCACCACAATTGAATGTAGTAAAAGCACCTTAAAATACCATCTCTCCTTGAGCTTGAAGGAACACATAGTTGTCAGGGTTACTTATTTTACAAAACACTTTCCAAATCATAAATTATACTTTCTTTCTTTCTGGTATACCTCACAGCAGGAGAAATCTAGAAATTTTTCCCACAAATTTTCCTTTTTAATAGAAACCTTGTGGCCTTTGAACAGTATCCACCCACCCTCTTTACCCCAAGTCTCTGGTAAACATCATTGTGCTTTCTCATACAAAGAGTTCAAGTGATTTAGATTCTTCTTAAAGGTAAGAACTTGAAATATTTTTCCTTCTCTGTCTGGATCTTTTCACTTAATGTAATGTCTTTGTCCACATAATTATAAATGTCAAACCCTTCCTTGCCTTTACGGGTGGGAAATATTATTCTATTGTGCACATACACCACTTTTTTCCAGTGAACACTTAAGGTTCATTCTAAACCTTAGCTTTTTATATAATGCTGCAGAAAATGGAAATATAAATATTTCTTCAAGTCCTTCGAATATGTATCCAGAAGTGATGTTATTGGCTCATATGGTAGTTATACTTTTATGTCTTCATCATGACCATAATAATTGGCATTCCCACCTACAGTCTGAAAGGACCTTCTAACTCTACCTCCTGCCCATATTTTCTACCTTCCATCTATTGATGGTGGCTATTCTAACTGTTGTGTGGTCTTCATTTTCATTTGCACAATGATTAATGATGTCAAACACTTCACATACCTGTTGGTGATTTGTATGTCTTATTTTGACAAATATCTACTCCAGTGCTTCACCTATTTCAATAGGACTATTTGTTTCATTGACATGGAATTAATTATGATCACTCCATATTTAGCATCTTACACTAATACATGCCATGTGGTTTTCCTAGACAGTCCTCTTCTATACTATACTTAGGTATTTTCAAATCATTCATAACAAGGAATGTTTTGTAACAATATTAAAAATGTTGCTAGCAAGTCTAAAATGTGCATTTACTACATAAAAAGGAAAGCAAACAGATAAAAAAGCTTACATAATATTTGTTGTAGATTTTATTTATATAAAAATAAAAACACGTGGCCTCAAGACAGCCATGTTAGCTGAAAACACATTCTTAATAGAATGAAGTTAGAGGGAGTTGAGGTTTTAAAGACATGAATTCAAAGTATAGAATTCAACAAACTAAAGGCTATAGGGTTTGTTGAATTAGGTAAGGATGGGAGAGGTTAGAATGAATGTACTAAGATCCTATTTTTCTGTCCAAAATTGGCTCAGCACTGGGTGAAGGCTGGGAATCTTCACACTGTCACCCTTACAATACAAGGCACACCAGTTTGGCATTTCAGAAGATAAAGAAACATTTCAAGAATGTCTGTCTAGAAGCACTTCATTCAGTCACTGCCCACAGTAGTATCAGAAATGCCTATGGTGGGAAAGACAGGAAAACTGGGAGTTCTGCAAAGTGGCAATAAATTATTAGCTATTAACACATGTAAAATCAGAGGGAGCCAACTGAGAATGTGGAAGACCAAGTTTTCATATATATATATATATATATATATATATATGTGTGTGTGTGTGTGTGTGTGTGTGTGTGTGTGTGTGTGTGTGTGTGTGCATATATAATAATTTCTATAAATACCTGATGTAAACTGTCAACTGGACAGAATCTGGAATCATCTGCAATGTGGGTCCCTTGGCACACCTGCGGGGACAAGCTTGATAGCATTAACTAAAGAGGGAAGGTCCAGTCACTGTGGGTTAGAAGTTAACTATATCTAGTTTGCATACACAGATTGAGGATAGGCTGGCATTAACAGTGTGAATACCAAGGAATTCCCCAGCAGAGGGAAGTGCAGGGAGGGAGCCTAATGTCACAGCAACAGTGGTGGTACATCCCTTACTTTATGAGCTGACGGGCTGTCAGCAAAATAACATCTATCTGGTGGGGAGGAAAACACTTGCTGTTTGTTTTTGGTTTTTGTTTTTTGTTTTTTTAAAATAGCATGGTCTTTTGTCACCATGTAGTGGATCCAGGTTTTTCAAGCAGAGTCAGGAATGAATGCTCTACATCTACAGAGAAATTTCAGGGCACAGGCACACTCCACAGATTTCTTTGTGTCTGGAATTCCATATCAGATACTGCAAGGTTGGGTCAACAATATGGGGAACTATATTAAAGGGTCACAGCATTAGGAAGTTTGAGATACACTGGTATAGGTGGAGAGTGTGAACTGAGCAACAGCAAGAATTCACATTCCTAATTGTGGATGACATGTGACCAGCTCATTCAAGCCTCTGCCACATTGACTTCCCTGCAGTGAAGTACTGTAGTTTTGAATTAGCTGCTTTAGTGAGGACATTTTAATAATATTAATAGAAAAGTAACTATCTGTGTGGTCATTTATCATACATCATATGATATATTATAATATATATATATATATATAATATATATATATTATATATATATAAAATAAGGGTATGCTCAGAAAATAGATTAGGCAATTGCTCTATTTTGTGATACTCACAGAACATACTTGTACCAATATACAGAGTATAGCCAATTGTGTCTAGGCTACAAACCTGTACAGCAGGTTACTGTACTGATTCCTGGGGTTAGCTGTTACACAGTAGGAAATGTTTGTGTATCTAAACATATCTTTACATAGAAAAGGTAAAATCAAAATGTAGGCCATGGGATTTTTCCTGCTCCACTATAATTGTATGGCTCTGCCATTACTGCTGCTGTCCATCACTCACTAATATAAATCATTATGTTACACTTGGCAGCATACATGTATATCTAAATGTTCATACATAGTATACAACCTCATCCTCAGCCAGCAGAATAACAGAATCACAAGATCCTTTATGGGGGTTGCCTATCCCACATTGGACGGCTCAGACCATTCATAGTTAATGTGTCAACATTTGTGATATACACAAGCTTTGAGATGTGTCAAATTCTCTGTAGACCTAAGAGCTTAGGGATATTTATTCCAGGATAGCATGGTCTAGTCACACATTCATTGCATGTAAGCTTTTCTCATAAGATGTTACATCTTTGAAGAGTGTCAACATTCCTCTGCACTTACTATGGCAGTTTGTTGAAGAATTCAGCAGCATCACTTGCTGAGGGAGTCAGGGAGATGGGGTCAGAATAAGGCACTCTTGACTCTGGAGAAAACATCCTGGCAGGCTTCCTTCAGAACCAGGGAAGAGTGAGCATCCACACAGAATCTGAAATGCTTGCCTTTAACAAGCTCATAAAAGAGTGCCTCTCCTCCAGGGAAAGATAGAAAAGAGAGAGAGACAACTCTGATTGGCAACTTAAAGGGGTCTCTTGAGAGGAGTCAGAGAAAATGGAAATAACAAATAAAGCGGCTGGGGTGAGAAGGGTCTTGATTTTCAATATGACGGCTCCTCTAACCGGAAAATATTATTAGCAATGTCAACACACTTGGCTTATGTTTCATGCAGTAATATAAATCTGACTGCTCAAGGAAAGAATTTAGTATTTTATTGTAAGGATGGCAGATGGTGTCTATTGTTTGACTTTCTTGCATGCTGTCCTGATTTCATTTCTGTTGCTGTGATCAACTATTTTGATACAAAGCAAGAGTTTGCATCAGGGTAGAAAGCATTATTTCCACTAGCAATTTCAGGCTGTGGTTCATTATTGTAGGGACATCAAAGCAACAGGAACTTGAAAAAAGCTGGTCATGCCATATCAGCTTCTGCACAACTCATTTTCCCCACTCTAATGTTGTTTGGGCTTCCCCAAAATGCCACCCAAATTCAGAATGGATCTGCCCACCTCATTTAACCAATTGACATTTAAAGCTAAATGATATGCATGTCTCCAGGCAAGATGAAGCTGACACCTCAAAACTTTTCAATCCCATCTTTGAAGATACGACAATGTAGCTGAAATACTGAGTAGTAAATGTTGTAAATGCAGAGAGAACTGTAGACCTTACACATGACTCCTGGGGTTAGGAGACCATAGGACCAAATCACCTGTGCTTCAGCCTTCCCTCCTACACACACACACACACACACACACACACACACACACACACACACACACACACACACACACATATTCAGAGCCCAGAGGCACACTGGAAAATATGAAAAGGGTACAGAGGCTGATCCGTCTACATTCCTTGTAGATTCTTTAAAGATGTTGATCACTTCTCTCAGTCATCATCTACATCCATAGAACTTTTCCATATATGCATAGAAATAGCCTCAGAAACTGTCAAGAGCTGGCTTTGCATTAATAACCTACATTTGATGAATATTTAAATAAGACCGTCTTACCTTAAATGTGCATTGCTCTTTTGATTAAATGGGACATTTTAGAAGCAGTGATATCTTCTCTGATATCTGGATTAGGTACTTGATCCTTAAAGTAAATGTATTTCAAATAAGAACCCTTCCTTCTGGTCTTCATCCATAGCAAGGAATTCTACCCCTGGATCTGAGAAATCGAAGTTTTTTTTTTTAAAAAAAAAATGAAATCCCATATGGGGAAATATTGTTCTAATAATTTAGTTGTCAGAGCATCTCTAGTTAAACACAATCTGCAACTGGATGTTGACTCAATAGGTGAGCTCTTGCTATACAATCATGAAGACCTGCAATCAAATTGCTGGTACCTCCATAAGAAGCCAGATGTGGTGCTACAGAGATAGCTTGGTAGTTAAAGCATGCCTGGGCTCTTACAGAGGACCTGAGTGTGATTCCCCATATCAGGTGGTGTGGCTCACAACTGCCTGTAACTCCAGCTACTATAATTTTGTATTGAAATTCTTTGATTCTTTGTTTAAAAGCAATGCATTTCAAGTTAACACATATCCATGTGTGCACCATGAGAGTTGAGGAATAAACCGTGTGGAACATAAATCTAGCTAACAGAAATATGCATTGCTTCCAGTAATTCTAAACATTCCTAATGCTGCAACATTTTAAATAACAGTTTCTCATGTTATGGTGACCTCAACCAAAAAATATTTCATGGCTGCTTTAAAATTGCAATTTTGCTACTGTTATGAATCATAATGCAAATATCTTATATGTAGGATACCTGATGTTCTACCCCTAAAGGGGTTGCCACCCACAGGTTGAGCACCTCTGACTCACAGTTACCATTTGTGATGAGAACAACTGAATACACTCTGTCAACAATTGTTTCTTACCTCTGCCTGTGTTCAGTATTTTCAATAACAATAATGTTTTTCTTCTTTTGGGAAGTAGCCATCATTAACTTGTCCTAATACTTTGCTGTTGGCAAAAAAAAAAAAAAAAAAACTACAGTGATGTGACACAGTAACAGAGGGGTTAACCAGTATGCACAAGACCACAAGACCCTGGCTTTATTTCCCAGTGGCACTAAAGTAACCAAACATAAAAGAAATAAATTCACAATATAGCATTTAATAGCAGTGTAAATGGCAGTACTATTTAAATGCAATGCTACTAAATTAGAAAACAGTCGGTCTGTTATAAGTTATAAAGGGAAAACCTACAGAAGATATTTGGTTGGGGAGAATTATTTAAGTTCAGTTTTTATTACTTGGCATAAAGTACTTAAGAAAACCTTAAAATTAAGAGACCAAGAAAAGGTAATATTAGGTCATGAGGATTGAAATGCAGGCAGTGGGACATGAGACATGAAAGAGGACACCAAGCTAATTGTTTTTCTAGTTTCAACTTTCATATTTTTTTTCTTTTTTGTGATGCCTAACAGAATAAAAATGTAATTTACAGTGAAAGTGCATATTGTTATGCATAGAGGTGAAGCTCTGTGGCTTCAGAATGGTGACTGTGAGGTGATGTTATATAAGTTCAATGAGATGCATGGAGTTTGGAACCAGGCAAGTATGTGTTTAAGTGCCTTCCTTCATCTAGTTGTATGATGTTTTAATTTGTGAGTTTATTACAATGCAGTGATTTAAAAGAAAAAGAAAGAAAACACCCTTTGACAAAGCCCACAATGTAAATCAGTTTCATAATGTTGATCTGAGAGGTTATGAAACACTGAGTAGAATTCACCATCAAGTCTTATGAGAAGCGCATTCTCCACCTCTACTGACAAAGCATGGGAAGTCCCATGAGCACAGTCATCTCAAGAGAGGGCTGTGGTGAGTAGTACCCTGAGATCTATACCGGAGACTCAGTGGAGACATACTCTAAGGCTATGGCAGAGCCAACCCTTCCATCCCCAGACAGCAAGGCACTGTGTCTGGCGTCACACTGATCTTCCTGTCTGTTGGGCAACACATGGACCCAGCTTTGCTAAAATTAGTATTGTAAAATACCTGTCCTCTTAGTGGTTCCCATGGGATTGAAACTCACATTGAATAATCTCCAACATCTGTACAAACCTCATTTAAGGCACTTGATATTTGAGAGCTGTTTCATAATGAGTGTGTTAATTTCCCAGTTAATAAAGACTGCCTTGTTCTGACATTGCTTTGAGCTTGGCCACTGGGAACAGAGTTTATAGACAATTTTATTTCCACTCCTCACAGAATTTTTTTTGCTTAGTTATCATTCACTGACCAACCGTCTATTCTTTTTTTTCCCAACCCTCTCTTCTTAATGGAGGGTTGAATCTTTCTTTTAAAAAAGAACAGGAGGAAATGCTTATAACCCTCTTCAAAGAAACTAGGAAACATGAAGGTCTCTAATGGATAAATGAATGGACCCCAGGAATGGGAAGGGGCAGGAACTCCTGAGCTAATTGGGAGCATGAGGATAGAAGAGGGAGCTGCCAGAATGAGAGCAGAAGAGGTGTGGAGAGGAAATGGAGGAGCAGAAATATTGAGTGGGGGGAAGAATAGAGGAGAGAGAGCAGGATGAGAGATACCATATTAGAGGGAGCCACTATAGGTCCAAGGAGAGATCTGGCACTAGGGAGATTCCCAGAGACCTACAAGGATGACACGAACTGACAATCCAGGCAATGGTGGAGAGGATAACCTAAAAGCCCTTTCCCTAAAATGAGATTGATGACTACTTTTTATGCCATCCTAGAGCCTTCATCCAGTGGCTGATGGAAGCAGAAGCAGACATCCACAGATATACACTGAACTGAACTCTTGAAGAGAGGGAAGAATGAAGATCGAAGGGGTCAGTACCAGGCTGGAGAAACCCACAGAAACAGCTGGCCTGAACAAGGGGGAGCACATCAACCGCAGATGCTGTCTGGGAGGCCAGTACAGGACTGATCCAGACTCCTGAACATGGATGTCAATGAGGAGGCCTCTGCACTCCAGGGGGCCCCTGGTAGTGAATTAGTATTTTTCCCTGGTGTAAGAAGGGACTTTGAGAACCCATCCCACGTGAAAGGATACACTCTTGCCCTGGACACATGGGGAAGGGCCCAGGCCCAGCCCAGGAAGATGTGGTAGACTCTGCAGGGCCCTCATTGAGGGCCCTACCCTGCCTGGGGAGTGGAGGGTGGATGGGGTGGGGAGTAGGTCAGGGGTGGGGGAAGAGGTATGGGGGTGAAAGGAGGGAGAGGGAGAAGGGATTGACATGTGAAACAAGCTTGTTCCTAACTTGAACTAATAAAAAAAAAAGTAGCAAAAAAAATACAGGAACTTTATAGGCTTTCCTTACATTCCATAAGGTGATGCTTAAAGATACTGAACCCTCTAGCAAAGGACCCAAAGGACCTATTTGCACTTTCATTTTGTTCAAAAAGTACCATTTTGTAGGAGGATACACAAGTTTTCAATTGTTGGAAAAGGAAATCCTGGTTTTTATTTCTTTAAAAGTAGCTTTACTGAATAAAAACATATCGAGTTTATTGACCTCACACTGTCATTTGACTTTTACCTTGAAAGCATTTGAGTTCCTCTTTTATATTTAGAGTAACTACTCAGTTTTATGCTTCAAACAGTTTTGAACTCTTAAATCTACATGCTTACCCCAAACCCTCTTTACAATCCTAGCTGCTTCTGCTCCATTTATCTATCTTTAGTCTTCATGGGCAGACCCAATCAAAGAGTAACCTTTTCCTCAGTATGACTTGGAGAAGGACTGTACTATGGTCTTGACATATTCAGAATTCCTGGTCTGGGACATTTATCACAGTGTTTCATGAGCACAGATATACTGGATGCCTGAATGTCCACTGAACAACAGTCTTACACTACTCTCATCCCCCTTGTTTCTCACTGAGGACATAGTCTGGGAAACTGGGTTTTGATTCAGTTTCAAGAACTCTCCTTGCATGGAATGATACCCTATCTAAACAATGAGATGCTTGACTTAGCAACACATATAATATAAGATGATGTTTTATACAAGGAAGTCTCAGCCATATTTATCCACATATGGTATCCTCTACATCAGAAAATTATTTTGGGAGATGATATGGTCATTTATCTAAGCTCAAGTATAATTCTGGTCCTGTTCTATATCTACTATATTTGTGAGGCTTCTCTAGCAATAGAGTGAATACATAGTAAAGGGGGATTTACTAAACTGGCTTACACAATAGTGTTTGGGTAGTCCAACAGAAGCTGTCTGTACACTGGAAACATTGGGAGCCCAGTAGTCACTAAGACCAGAAGTCTGGATGCTTCGGCAGTCTCAGCCTGCCACTGAAGGCTGGGGAGCTCCTGGCCTTCAGTCCACAATGAAAGACTGAAAAAGGTTAGCTCTGGTGTAAGGGACTAGCAGTGTGATCCAGAGGACAAATGAACTCACCAGCAACATATAAGAGCAAGCAAGCTTGAAAAAGCAAAATGGTTTCCCTTAGACCTCCTTATATCTTGGTACCTGCTAGAAAGTGCTGCCTGCATTTAGGGTGGGCCTTTCCACTTCAGTTATCCTAATCAAAGCTGCCCTCATCTAGATAATTCTTTGCAGGTGGACTAGAGGCTTGACTTATATGTGATTCTAGCTCCTGTCTAACTGGAGATCAAGATTAACAGACACACACACCACACTGGGCTTACTCAAACACTGCCATTTTCCCCAGTGGGTCTCAAATTTATGACATGTCATTTTTCATTCCAGGCCATTTTTATCTCTATGAATTCTCACTAGTAACCACAATCCTACTCCATTTGCTCAGTAAATTCAGTGAAGTCTTCTACAAAATACAATTCTCTCCCTGCCACCTTCCCATATTCAAATGAGTTATTTCTGAGATATTTTCTTCATCCTCACATATTGTAAATCTGTAAGACAGACCAAGACATCTGTGACTTCTAATCTATTACTTTCACCAATACCCTAGATTCCTTCTCCTCTATTTTCTTCTCCTCTCCTATCCTATCATCTCCTCTCCTCCATCCAAAGGATTTGGCACTTATGTATCCTGGCTATTGTCTCTTTTATTTGGGGGAGTGGAGACTCCACTCACAATCTTCTACCCTCTTCCAAAGGGCTTAGGTCACTTCTTTGACTCTTCCCTTTGCAGAACATACAGTGTGTCTTCTATGTTCCAGAAGGCTCTACTCCACTGCTGTGCTGTTCTTGGTGGCCATCCCAAGGAATCTCCAAAATACTGGGGTCCTCTTCTGTAACTGGGCTACACAACTGGGCTATAGTGTTTCCTGACCACTCACAGTGCCAAGCCTCAGCTGCTCTCCATGACTTCTTCATGCCTTCAAAACCAGTACACCTGGGTGACTCTTACACATAATCAAGTCTGACTGCCAGCACTACGTACAACCTTGCCCACCTCTGGAGCACAGCTTCTCTGTGCTTTCAGGAAACACTTCCCAGATTTCACCTCAGAGATGCTGGTCTCTTATTAATCACTGCTGATTTCTTAGCTCCAGCTAACCAGCATCACGTATAACAGCAAAGCACAATTTCCTTTATCAGTTCTGGTATCTTGTTAATCATAGCAGATTTTTCGGCCCCAATTAACCAGAACCACAGAATCATAATTCAAAATAACAAATGGCTCTGATAGAGACTTTGAACTTCTCCATGAAACTTCCCAAGGTAGGCCTCCATCCTTTGCACTGCTCTCAACATTCTCATCTTCCAAGCTCTTACAGAACACCTCACCACGCTTGGAACACTTGGTGGCTCTTCATAGCCCACAGTTCCAAAGTCCTTCCACAATTATCCCAAAAGTATGTCAGGTCTGTCACAGTAACACTGGAACCAATTTGAAGAGACACCATGACTGTGGCAACTCTTATAAAGGAAAATACTTATTTGGGGCTGGCTTACAGTTTCAGAGGTTTAGTCCATTATCATCATGGCAAAAATCATGGTGGCATGAAGGTACACTTTGTACTGGAGAAGGAGCTGAGAGTTCTACATCTTGATCTATAGGCAGCAGAAGGAAACTGTGTGTCACACTGGACATAGCTTGAGCAAAAGTGACCCACAAAGCCCACCTCAACAGTAAAACACTTCCTCCAAGAAGGCTACACCTCCTAATAGCACCACTCCCTATGGGTCAAGCATTCAAGCACATGAGTCTACAGAGGTCTTTCCTATTCAAACCACCAGAATCCACCCCCTGGCCCCCAGAGGATAGTATCCATAACATAATTTAAAATTCATTTATTCCAACTTCAAAAGCACCCCACAGTCTATCACTATCTCAACAGTGTTTAAAAGTCTAAAGTTCAAAGTCTCTTCTGAGATTCATGTAATCTCTTAACTTTAGTCTCTATAACTAGATCATACACTTCCAACAAGTAATGACACAGGATACACATTAACATTCCAAAATGGAGGAAAAGGAGGATAGTGAGGAAATACTGTATCAAAGAAAAATCAAAACCCTGCTGGGCAAACTTGAAACTCTGAATCTCCACCTCTAATGTCAAAATGTTCTCCAGATATCCAACTACTTTAAGTTTTGTTGACTGAAACACACTTCTTTTTCTTAGGCTGGCTTCACTCCCTCTTAGCAGCTTTCTTCAGAAGGTATCCATGGCTCTGGCAGTTTCAATATCTCGGGGTCTACAAGGCAATGCAGGCTTCATCTCCACAACTAAACACAATGGCCTTTCTGAGCCTCTACACAGGGACATTCCTGCCACACACATGGCCTCAGCAGCTTTCATTAATCAAGCACAGATATTCCATGACTCCTTCTTTTGCTTCTTGACTCTAACCCCAGAACCACATGGCTGAAGTTTCTAAGTTCTGCTGCTAACTGGGACTGGAACATGACCCCCACACACACCTCGTTCAATTAAATCTTCATCAGCTTTCTGTTTTCTATAGTCTTCTTCACTTCTAAGCTTGACTGTTGGGGAACTTGATTTGTAGACCAGGATGGACTTGAACTCAGGGATCTGCATGCCTCTGAGTACATACCTTTAGTACTGTGACTAAAGGTGTGTAACACCACACCTGAACTTAAGATGTTTTTTAACTTCTTTTCACAATATGGAAGCATAGCTGTGTGAAACCTTGCCCTGAAGTCACCACTCCCTTTTTTTCCTTTCAACATCAGGTTTTTCTCTCATCTGATTATCTCCTTGAATATAGGACTTAGCTCCATTCTATTTCCTGGTGCTCCCTTTCTTCTGAGCTTGCACCTTTCCATTATAAATCTTTACAAGAGTGAATACTAGTGCTATTCCCCAATATCTTTCCTACAGCCAACACCATCTTAGCTCACACTGGCTCTCAACCCCAGAGGGCATCCAACCGCTCAGGCACAGGCAACACCAGTCAGATCCAGTGAGTGGCCAACCTGGCTACAACACTGCTCCCCTCACTGGATTATGTTTGCAATGATCCTTTCCACAACCCATGCCATCCCAGCTCAAAGCCAGATCTATTGCTGGGCCCTCCCCCGAAAACCAGTAGATATCTGCTATTCAGTTGCAAGCCACTCACAGAATTCAGCTGCTCAGGTACAGGCCACTCCTGTCAGAAGAAAAGGTGCAGGCCATGCCAATCAAATTTGTAGAGATGCCTGATGCACCAAAGGTCAAGCTAAAACCAGAAGGACAACCTCAGCTTGGACAGAGATTCTCTATTAGATCACAAGTCATGCCAGCCCCCAATAAACCAGGCCACAAAGATTAGAAAACCAAAGAGGAAACAGAAACCAAGGAATAAAACACCCATCGAACAAAGACAAACTCATAAATCAGGGACTAATCATCCCAAACCCAGATGCCTAAACACCAGTGTAAAAATAAAATCAACAACAGCCAGAGCAATATGGCACCACCAGAGCCTACAACAGCAAGACCTAAATATTCCAACATAGCCAAAGCACAAGGAAACATTTAAAACAACTTTATGAAGACATTAGAGGTCCAAAAGAGAAAATGAAAAACTCCCTTAAAGAAATCCAGGAAAAGACAATCAAAATATTAGAGAAAACAACAAATCCCTTAAAGAATGCCAAGAAAAACCATAACAAAGAGGTGAATGAAACTATTCATGATGTGGAAATCAAAATAGAGGCAATAAAGGGAAAAACAGGAAATTCAAGAATTGAAAAATCTGGATAAGCCAGCAGGAACTATAGGCACAGCATCACCAACAGAATACAAGACATGGAAGAGAAAAATCTCAGGTATTAAAGATCCAATAGAAGGAATAGAATCATCAGTGAAAGTTAAGTGTTAAATCTAAAAAACTCTTAACACAAAATATCCAGGAAACTTGGGACACCATGAAAAGACAAAATTTAAGAGTAATGGGAATAGAAGGAGGAGAATCCAAGCTCAAAAGCCCAGAAAACATACATTAAAAATCATAAAAGAAAATTTCTCTCACCTAAAACAAGAACATGCCTTAAAGTGTAAGAAACTTACAGAATACCACACATATTGAATCAGAGAAGAAAGTCCCTGTGTCACATAATAATCAAAACACCAAACATACAGAGCAAAGGAAAATTATTAAAAGCAGCAAGGGAAAAAGGCCAAGTAGCATATGAAAGCAGACCTATTAAAATTACACCTGACATCTCAATGGAGATTCTGAAAACCAGAAGGGCCTAGACAGATGTCTTGAAGACTCTAAGAGACCACAGATGCCAGCCCACACTAACATACCCAGAAAAAATTTCAATCAGTATATATGGAGAATGTAAGATATTCCAAGACTAAGTCAAATTTAAACAATTTCTATCCACAAATTCAACCCTACAGAAGGTACTAGAAGTAAAGCTTCAACCCAATGAAGTTAACTATACCCATGAAAACACAGAAAATGTACAATCTCATGCCAACAAAATCAAAAGAAGGGAAGCACACACACAAACAAACACAAACAAACAAACACACACACACACACACAAACACGACAACCATAACCAACAACAACATAAAAACAATAATAGACAATCAATGGTCATTAATAACTCTCAATGTCAAAGGACTCAAAAGGGCAATAGAAAGACACAGACTAAGGGATTGAATACACAAACAGGATACATCCTTCTACTGCATAAAAGGAACAAACACCAATATCAAAGACAGATATCACTCTGTCCTGTGGTGGGTCCAGAGCCTCAGGTGAGTCTGGGCACTGCTCTGCTCCCCAAAATCTCCCATCAACCCCTGCTCACTTCTGTCTGAGCCTATCTGGGCAGGAATGAACCTGCCCAGACCGGGAAGTCCCACCCTGAGTCCAGACACACCTTTCCCTGGTCTTCACACCACCCTCTGCTATCTGGCTGCGGCCAGAGGCTGAGCCCTCCACCTGCCACCAGAGAGAGGGAGAGACCCCACCTGTATTCACTGGAAGAAAGGATGGGAAGAAGACAGAGTAAGAACACACTCAACAACAGAATGACCAATATGACACCACCAGAATTTTGAAACTCCACAACAGCAAGATCTGAAAAGCCCAACACAGAGGATAAAGAAGAGATGGAACACAAAAATTATATTAGGAAGATGATAGAGACCTTTAAAGAGTAAACAAGAAAAATGCCTTAAAGAACTAAAAGAAAAACAAGCAAAAGTTACATGAAATGGAGGAAAAGACCAAAAAATTCAAGAAGTAATCAAATCTCTTAAAGAATCTAAAGAAAGCCAAGAAAAAAAAAAAAAACAAACAAGTGAAGGAAGCACTCAAAACAGTTTAAGGCAAGAAAGCTGAAACAGACACAATAAAGAAAACACAGAATGAGGGGATGCTGGAAATAGAAAGGCTGGAACTAAAGATGTGAGTATAAGCAATAGAATTCAAGAGATGGAAGAGAGAAACTCAGTTGTCTAAGATTCGGTAGAAGATATACAGATATCGACCAAAGAAAATCTCATGTCCAACAAATCCCTAACACAAAAATATCCAGGAAATATGAAAAACTGTGAAAAGTCTGAACCTAAGAATAATAGGTATGAAAGAAGGTAAAGAAATACAGCTCAAAGGTACAGAAAAAATATTCAACAATATCATAGAAGAAAACTTCCCCAACCTAAAGGAGGATATGCCTATGAAAGTACAAGAAGCTTACAGAACACCAAACAGACAGGACCACAAAAAGATGTCCCCTTACCACATAATAATCAAAACACCAAACCTACAGAATAAAGAGAAAATATTAAGAGCAGCAAAGAAAAAAGGCCAAGTAACATATAAAGGCAGACCTATCAGAATCACACCCGACTTCTCAATGGAAACTTTGAAAGCCAGAAGGTCCTGGATAAATATCCTACAAACACTAAGGGAGCATGGATGCCAACCCAGACTACTATACCCAGCAAAACTTTCAATCACTATAGATGGAGAAAACACGATATTCCATGACAAAACCAGATTTAAATAATACATATCCACAAATCCAGCACTACAGAAAGTTCTGGAAGGAAAACTCCAACCCAACGAAGATAACTGCACTTACAAAAACATAGGCAATAGATAATCCAATTTTACCAAACATGAAAAACACACACAATGGCACCACCAACAACATCAGTAAGACAAAATGACAGCCCACAGAATGGGAAAAGATCTTCACCCACCCCACATCTGACAGAGGGCTGATTTCCAAAATATACAAGGAACTCAAGAAGCTAGCCACCAAAACACCAAACAATGAAATTAAAAAGTGAGGTGCAGAACTCACTAAATAGAGAATTCTTAACAGAGGAATATGAAATGGCTGAAAGACATTTAAGAAAGTGCTCAAAATCATTGGCCATCAGAGAAATGCAACTCAAAACAACTCTGAGATACCACCTCACACCTGTCAGAATGGCTAAAATCAAAAATACCAATGACAACCTATGCTGGAGAGGATGTGGAGAAAAAGGAACACTCCTCCATTGCTGGTGGGAGTGCAAAGTTGTAAGACCACTTTGGAAATCATTATGGTGGTTGCTCAGAAAAATGGGAATCAGTCAAGATCCAGCAATTCTTCTCTTGGGCATATACCCAAATAATGCACGTTCATACAACAAGGACATGTTCAACCATGTTCATAGCAGCATTGTTTGTAATAGCCAGAACGTGGAAGCAACCTACATGCCCCTCCCTGAAGAATGGATAGAGAAAATGTGGTACATTTACACAATGGAGTGCTACTCAGCAGAAAAAAAGCAATGGAATATTGAAATTTGCAGGCAAATGGATGGAACTAGAAGAAACCATCCTGAGTGTGGTAACCCAATCACAAAATGACAAACATGGTATGTACTCACTCATATATGAATTTTAGACATAGAACCAAAGATTACCCACCTACAATCCTCTTCACCAAAGAAACTAGGAAACAAGAAGGACTCTAAGGGAAAAATGCATGGACCCCAGGAATAGGAAGGGGCAGGAACTCCTGACTAATTGGGAGCATGAGGGTAGGGGAGATGCAGCTGGCAGAATTAGAGGAGGAGAAGAGGAGAGGAGAGGAGGAAATGGAGGAGCAGAAATATGGGGGAATAGAAGAGAGCAGGATGAGAGATACCATATTTGAGGGATCCATTATAAATCTGAGTAGAGATCTGGCACTAGGGAGATTTCCAGAGACCTACAAGGATGACACCAACTGACAATCTAGGCAGTGGTAGAGAGGCTACCCTAAATGTCCTTCCCCTATAATGATACTGATGACTACTTTTTATGCCATCCCAGAGCCCTCATCCAGTGGCTGATGGAAGCAGAGGTAGACACCCACAGCTATACACTGAACTGAACTCTGGATCCCAGTTGCAGAGAGGGAGGAATGAAGATCAAGGGGGTCAGGACCAGGCTGGTGAAAGCAACAGAAACAGCTGGCCTGAACAAGGGGGAGCACATGGCCACCAGTTTGCTGTCTGGGAGGCCATCACGGGACTGATCCAGACCCCTGGAAGTGGATGTCAATGAGGAGGCCTCAGCATCCTATGGGGCCTCTGGGAGTGGATCAGTATTTTTCCCTGGTGTCAGAAGGGACTTTCAGAGCCCATCCCATGTGAAGGGTTGCTCTCTTGGCCTGGACACATGTGGGAGGGCCTAGGCCCAGGCCCAGCACAGGATGATGTGGTGGACTTTGGGAAGCCCCCATTGAGGGCCCTACCCTGCCTGGGGAGTGGAGGGTGGATGAGGTGGGGGATAAGTGGGGGGTAGGGAGAGAAAGGAAGGGTGGGGGTTGGGGGAGGGGAGAGAGAGGGAGAGGGGATTGACATGTGAAGCAAGCTTGTTCCTAATTTGAACTAATAAAATAATTACAAAAATAAGATAAACATTATCTCAGAGTGAAGAATTTGAGAAAGATTTTCTAACCAAATGAACCTAACATAGAAGCCATTGTAGCTATCCTAATATCTAACAAAAGAGACTTCAAACCAAAATTAATCAAAAGAAATTGAGAACATTTAATATTCATTAAAGGAAAAATCAACCAGAATGACATCTCAATTCTGAACATCTATGGCACAAATGCAAGGGTACCCACATTTGCAAAAGAAGCAATACTAAAGCATAAATCACACAGAATGCTCCCACACACTAACAGTGAGAGACTTTAACACATCACTCTCACCAATGGGCAGGTTGTTCAAACAGAAACTAAGCAGAGAAATAATAAATAAAACTAACGGAATTTATGACTCAAATGGACCTAGCAGATATCTACACAATATTTCACCCAAACACAAAAGAATATAGATTCTTCTCCAAAATTGACCATGTACTCTGCACCAAGCAAGTATCAATAGATATAAGAAAATTGAAGTAACCCCCTTTATCCTATCAGACCACCATGAATTAAAGTTGAATTACAAAAACCACTGACAACCTATAAATGCATAGAAATGGAACAACTCTCTACTGAATTACCACTGGATCAAGACAGATATAAAGAAAGATATCAAAGACTTCTTGAATTAAATAAAATTGAATGCACAACATACACAAACTTATGGGAAATAACAAAAGCAGTACTATGAGCACTAAGTGCTTGCAGGAAGAAATTAGGAAATTTTCATACAAGTCACTTAACAGCACACCTAAAAGCTCTAGAAGAAAAAAAGAAATAACACAACCAAGAGGAGTAGATTGAAGGAAATAATCAAACCCAGGGCTGAAATCAATAAAAAGAAACAAAGAGAACAATACAAAGAATCAATGAAACAAACAGTTGATTCTTCAAGAATATTGATAAGAATGACAAAACCTTATCCGAATTAACCAAATTCATAGATATTCAAATTAACAATTAGAACAAGAAGGTGTGCCACAACAACAGAAACTGAGGAAATCCAAAAATTATTAGGTCATACTTCAGAAACCCACACTCCACAAAACTGAAAAATCTAAAAGAAGTGAAAATTTTCTAGACAGATACCATTTACCAAAGCTAAATCAAGATCAGATAAAAAAAATTAAATACACCTATAACCCCCAAATAAATAGAAGGAATCATTAAAAGTCTCCCAACCAAAAATCGCCCAAGACCAGATAGTTTTAACTCAAAATTCTACCAGATCTTCAAAGAAGATCTGATACCAATACTCCTCAAATAATTTCACAAAATAGCAACAGAAGGAACATTGCCAAATTCATTTCATGAGGCCAAGATCAACCTGGAATATAAATCACACAGAGACTCAACAAAGAGAGAATTACAGACCAATGTCCCTCATGAACATACATGCAAAAATAATCAATAAAATACTTGCAAACCAAACCCAGAAACACATCAAAAAAAGATCTGTTGTGTAATATTACTTTAACTAAGCAAAAATATGTTACATTTGTTTCTGCTTCATTTTTAACAATATAAAGGTGATTTACATTTGTTTATGCTGCATTTGTTTAAAGATGTAAAGATGTGTTTCTTCATCTGGCTAAGCCACCTAACTGATCTAATAAAAAACTGAATGGCCAAAAGCTAGGCAGTAGAGAGATAGGCAGGGTTGATGGGCAGAGAGAATAAGTAAGGGGAGGAATCCATGCTAGAGAGAAGAGAAGAGAATGAGAAAGAAGGTAATGTCCATGGCAGCCATCAGCCAGCCAGGCAGGGATAGGACATACAGAATGAAAGAAAGGTAAAAATCCACAAGGCAAAACATATATGAAGAGAAACAGGTTAAGAAATAAGAGCCAGTGGAGCAAGCGTGGAATAAGGCTGAACATTCATAACTAATAATAAGTCTCTGTGTTATGATTTGGGAGCTGATTGGTGGCCTAAAGAAAGGCTGCTATGATAATTATCCACCACCATCAAGAGGATTTCATTTCAGAGATAGAGGAGTGGTTTGACCTATAGAAACTTGTCATTGTAATCCACCACATAGTGTGCACTCTTTTTTTAAAATATGTTTAGTTTTTATATCCCAACCAAAGTTTCTCCTCCCTGTTCTCCCAGTTCTTCCCCCTTCCTCCCCTCCCTCCCCTTCCACTCCTCCTCCACTCTTTCTCTTCAGATAAAGGTGTGCAATATCAGCCAGCCATGCTATATCAAGTTGCAGAGAGACTAGGCACTTCCTCTGCTATTAAGGCCGGATGAGGCAATCTCATCAGAGGAATAAGCCTCAGAAGCAGGCACAGAGTCAGAGGCAGCCCCTACTCTCACTAGATGCTGAAAAAGCATTTGTAAAAATAAAGCACCTCTTATTGATAGAAGTCTTGGAGAGATCAGGGAAACAAGGAACCTAAACATAGTAAAGGCAATATACAATGAGCCAGTAAGCCAATGTCAAATTAAAAAGAGACAATCTTAAAACAATTTCAATAAAATCAGGAACAAGACAATGCTATCTACTCTCCTCATATCTATTTAATAAAGTACTTGAAGTTCTATCTATTATTAAGAAAGTTAATAAGACAATTAAAGGAGATCAATGGAATACAAATTTGAAAAGGCATAAATCAAAATATTGCTATTTAAAGATGATATAATACTATATATAATCAATCCAGAAAATTCTACAAGGGAGGTTCTAGAGCTGATAAACACCTTTAGCAAAGTGGCTTGTTACAACATTAAGTCAAGAAAATCAGTATCTCTCCTATATAAAAATGATAAACAGGCTGAGAAAGAAATCAAGGAAACAACACCTATCACAATAGATACAAATAACAAAAACATCTCAGTGTAACTCTAACTAAGCAAGTGAAAGACATATGTGACAAGAACTTCAAGTCTTTGAAGAAAGAAATTAGAGAAGATACTAGAAGATGGAAAGGTTTCCCTGCTCATGGATCAGTAAGTAGTATTAACATAGTAAAAATGGCCACCTTAACAAAAGCCATCAACAAATTCAATGCAATGCCCATTAAAATTTCATCACAATTCTTTACAGACCTTGAAAGGACAATACTCAGCTTCATACAGAACACAAACAAACAAAACAATACAAGATAGCTAAAAACATCATGTACAACAAAAGAACTTCTAGAGGTTCACTGTCCCTGAATTAGAGCTCTACTTACAGAGCAATAGTAATAAAAAGTGCATGGTGTTGGCCAAAGACCTAGGATAGAAGCAAACAGGACTCAGTGGAAAAGAAGTCAATGAATTGATTCCTAACAATATTCTGCGATACTCATATATTGGTGCCTGACTCAATGATCATCAGAGAGGCTCCATCCAATAACTGATGGCAAGAGATTCAGAGACCCACAGTAAAATGTTAGGCAGAGCTCAAGGAATCCTGTAGAAGAGGGGGCAAGGATTGTAGGAGCCAGAGGGGTCAAGGACACCACAAGAAAACTCACAGAACCAACTAATCTGGGCTCATATAGGGGCTCACGGAGACTGAACTGACAACCAGGGAGCCTGCATAGGACTGGTCTAGGCCCTCGGCATATATGTTACAATTATGTGTGTAAATTGATCTTCTTGTGAGACTCCTAACAGTGAGAGTAGGGGCTGTCTCTGACTCTGTGCCTGCTTCTGAGGCCCATTCCTCTAACCAGATTGCCTCAGCCAGCCTTAATAGCAGAGGAGGTGCCTAGTCTCTCTGCAAATTGATATAGCATGGCTGGCTGGTGTCCATGAGATGCCCACCTTTATCTGAAGAGAAACAGTGGAGGAGGACTAGGAGGGGAGAAAGGGGAGGCAGGGGGAGGAACAGGGAGAAGAGCAGGGAGGAGAAATTTGGGTTGGGATGTAAAAACAAAAAAAAATTAAAAAAAAAAAGAGTGAACACTAGTAACCACACGACAGAGTACCCTGGGCTATTTTGAGGTTTCCTTTGACAGTTAAATTAATACAAACTTTAGCCTCAGGCAGACTTTTCAGACAAGAGCAAAAGGCAGCCACATTTTTAGCCAAAATATCACAAGAGCTGTTTTTAGATCACGTGCTGAATTCTTCCCTGAAACCTCTTGAGATGGGCTCCTACACTTCAAATCACCTTTAGCATCACTGTCTCCCATGGCCTTACTAGTGCCAATGACGCAGCACGTAAGCATCCCACTGCTTTCTTATCACAAAGTCCAACTTCCAAATTCCTCCAGACAAAAGCATGGCCATGTCTGTCAGCAGTATTCCAGTCCCTAGTCCAATGTTTTATTCTTAGTCTTATGCACAGAACAATTAAGTGGACTACTTTTAACCTCTTATATTTGTTCATTTTATGTGTATGAGTGTCTTGCCTACATATATGTAGGCATATATGTGTACCACATGCATGTTGTGCTTACAGAAGTCAGCAGTGGGCACTAGGTCCTCTGTAACTGGCGTTATGGATGGCTGTGAGTTACAAACCATCCATGTGGGTGCTAGGATCAACTCCGGATACTCTGCAAGAGCAACAAGTACTCTTAATCCCTGAGCCATCTCTCAAGCCCCTGAACTAATTTTGACTTGATGTTGGCATTTACAAAAAGCAGACTATGTTACCTCAAAACTCTCCTTTAAAGACATTATTTAAAATGCTCTAAAGGCTGTCACATGAAATTCAATCACATTATCCATGAACCTCTAAAAGGTAATTGGAAAGGAAATGGCATCCCTCGTGTATTTTATCACACTTCAACTAACTATCCTCAGATGCTAAATATGCTCACAAGAAATGTTGAAAATCTTATTTCCTACATGTTCACCTTCCTAACATTATCCAGAGACAAATGGTTGAAAGTCTTGCATTTTTGTTGAGATCATAAAAAATTTGGACAGATATTTCCATGTTCCTCTCCTTTTATTCTTGAGATGAGGGTTTTCAAGAAACATATGAGGTTCAAATGGCAGGTTATTGTCCTGGTTCTGTGGTTCATTTACTATGTATCTGACCTTGAATTTAACTTTGTGTCCTCATTGACTTTGTGTTTTCTAAAAGGAGAAAAAATATGATTGTCCGAAAACTGGGAATTTATTAGTAATCTAAAATGGACTCTGAATTTTTTCTATCATTTGATTTATTGGTATGAATAATGGAATATAGCTATTTGACCAGAATGTCACACTTTAATATTAGACAGTGGAATTCTGGAGATTTTCAGATACTAGAATTCTTTAAGGTAGTCAAGTAAAAGGTGCCCCAAAAATAAATAATTTGTTTAATATCCTAAGAATATAAGATGCTACAATAAAAAACTATATGGCTTATTTTTGCATAAGACTTCCCTGAGCATAGCATTGAATTCCTAATATTCATGTAAACTAGTCATAATTATTCTTCTTTTATGAATGTCACTATCTTTTGCCCAATTAAATATCTGCCCACTTGTATAAGGCATGTAATAAAATGAAAAACAACAACAACAGCTCAATTATGTTTTAAGACAGAAACTTAATTTCTTAGTCTCTATTAATACTGTGACTTTCATGGTACTTCCTTCAATAAAAGATACACAAACCCTGAGGAAATATATAAGTGCAATTAAGTGTTCTGGTGTAATGTTAGCACTTGGTACTTAAAGAAGTTTTGTATGTTTAAGGCCATCTCTCATCTATATAGTGTGTTTGAGGGCAGTCTGTGAGATGTAGGACCCTTTGTCAAAAAATGAAAAAAGAAAGGAAGAAAGGAAGGAGGGTAGGAAAGAAAGAGAAGAATTTATGGGGCAAAGAGGAAAACTATCATCTGGGCATGGCACTGTCATTGTACTCTTGAACTCTAAGTAGCTGTGGTTACCTACAAATGACCTACAAGATGAGTGGGCATTTTGACATTCCATTGTAGAGGTAAGGAACCAAAAGTCCCTGCCCCTCCTTGGATATTATAGCCATGTAATGTCCACTGAGGAGAGGACATACATTTTCTGCCCTGGTGTAGCCACTGGTGCCCATGATCCCATCAGTAAATCTAACTGAATTCATTGTTTTCATCAACTGAGTCAACAGTTAGGGGAAACTGTGATAAAACACTCTTCTGATTTTAAGTGTTTAAAGATTTGCCTGATAAGTAACAAAATAATCTTATCACTGAAAAAAAAAGGTTACTAAGCATAATAGTGAATCTTGGTGGGTATTACCAAGCCAGTGTAGACATGGTGTACCATAGAATTTCTCACCTTCCTAGTGTCAGTGGAGTAAATGATAAATCATACCATCTTTGAATTGATTCTTGTCTGTCCTGCTCCAACCTTTGAAGAGTCTGACCAAGCCATAGTAAGCCCACCCTTGCTCCTCCAAAACTTTTATGTGGAGATGATGCACTTTTTATTTGAGGGCCTGAAAATATTCCTCGTGTGCATGTATTACCTTGTGACTTTAAGGTGTGAAAAACTGACAGCAATGATAATTGTTATGTACTCTCACATTCATAGAAATGCATCCATTTAGAAGGTTTGTGGGACATTCTGTCTCAAAGGATTAGCATAATGCAATTCCCTAGCCTCTTCGCCTTTTACCTACATCCTTGTTGGAAGTCTGAGAACATTAACATTTACCTACAGGGAATATTTTTTTTCTGTTTAGCTCAACAATTCTAACATGAACAACATTAAACTTAAAGTAATTGAAATTCATCTTGTCATTTACCTGATATATTGGGTTTTTTCCCCTTGGTACTTGATATTCTGATTTTTTTCATTTTCATTTTCATTTTCATTTCTTATGCTGAAAGAAAATGAGCTGATGTTGATTACAATATTTCAGGCATTTTCTTACCCACCTTATACCTTTCTTAGTCCTACAGCTTCTTCTAATTATATAATCTACAGAAATATATAATAGTTATATATACAGATATATATATATATATATATATATATATATACAGATATATATATATACACACACACTTCAGTTGGTCTTTAGACAGACGAAAGACACAAAGCTGATGTTATGTCATATCATTCCATCTATCTAATATGGAACATGGCTTCATGTATGAAACATTTTTCTTCCAGAAGCCTATAAATATAGCTGAATTTCCTTGTGATCCCTCCTCCCATCACTAAGAATTACAGAAATTGAGGCAAACAAGATCTCAACTACTTTATTTTTCCTTCTCATCATTGGAAATTGTGTTCACTAGATTCATGTCAACTTGACACAAACTATAGTTGTCTGAGAGGAGGGAATGTCAATTGGGAAAACGCCTCCATAAGATTGGGCTGTGGGCCAGCCTGAGGAGCATTTTCTTAATTAGTGATTGATGGGGGAGGGCCAAGCCCATGGTGAGTGGGGCCATCCCTGGACTGGTGGTCCTGTGTTCATGAAGGCTGAGCATGCCATGTGGAGCAAATCAGTAAGAAGTACCCCTTCATGGCCTCTGCAACAGCTCTTGTCTCCAGTTTCCTGCCATGAACAGGTATATGGAAGTGTGAGCCCAATAAACCCTTTCCTCCCAACTGGCCTTTTGGTCATGGTATATCATTGCAGCAATAGAAACCATAACAGTGACAGAAATGATATATGTTCTGTGTTCTAATTCCCCCAGAGTCTTCCTCTGTCAAAAATTTGAGAGACTGACATCATGTGATCTGACAGATCTCTAATACATTCTCTTATGTATTAGAGAATGCCTTGATACCAATGAGGAAACACCAAAGATGAAGATTTCACCAACTGAAGCATTCAGAGAAGAAAGAACATGTGCATAAGACATGTAAAAGAATACGATGTCTCTTTTCCAAGAGTGTCCAGATAGTAAAAGATAAACATGGTGTTTTAACCTCCATGAACATAACTGGCTGGCGACATAGGAGTTTCCAAGTGGAACTTCAAAGAAGCTATTTCGCCACATGAAGAGATGCAGTACATCTCATAATATATTGACCAAAATATTACAACATATTGATAACATTTTCTGATATGAGAAAGATGTAAAGGACACAATAAGAAAGTGGAAGTGAATATGGTCCGTGGGCTGACAAAGCTCATTTTGGTGTTTACGTAACTGAAGCAGAGTAGTGACTGACAGTAAAAGGAGACAAAGACAGTGAAATAACACAGAGAACATTTAAAAGGTTTAGGACATTACAAAGTCATTCATTTTACTAAGAAAGATTGAAAAAAAAGAATTTCGAAGAGTGAAATACCATGATCTGATTTATCTACCAGTGTTATTTTGAGAATATGGTATGACATCAGTGTGAACAAAGGGAGGCAGATGGGAAGCTATGCCACTAGTCCAGGAGACATGGAGTTAATTTGTCCAAGGGGGGCATTAGCTGAAAATTTGACAGTGTCTCCAACACATTTTTGACTTGGGTTCCAGTTTGGGATGTACTCATTTTGAACTGCATAGTAGACATCTAAGTGGAGGTGTGGTGTCAAGCACTCAATGGAGGTAGTCAGATAGGAAACACTAGAAATTTTGGGGGAGCCCTGAGCAAGGAAAGGAAATTTTGGAATTCTTCAGCAAACAGATGTTATGTTAATCATGGTGGCTGATTCAAGAGCATAGACAAAAATGAGAATTCTAAATACCACACTCTAAGATACCTAAGAGATAAGAAAAAAACAGGAAACAAAAAGTAAAAGAAACCACTAGCTGATAGAAGAAACCAGGGAAAATGGTGTCCTGGGAACCAAGTAAAGGAAATGCTTCTTGGAAGAGGCAAGGAGATGTGTTCAATATTGTAGAGATTGAGTGCAAGGAAAGTGGACAGCTGTGTATTCCATGAACTTTTGAAAATGTTTCAGTTAGTTTGCACTAATTGTACAAGATAATGTGCTTTCTTGTGACATTTTCACATGTGTGTAAAATACACTTTGAGTATGTTCCCTTATTCTGTGGTTCCCTTCCTCCTCTTAACCACTGGATTTGTTATCCCTTATCTCTCTAAGACCTTTATCATGAAGGGGTGCTGGATTTTGTCAAAGGCTTTTTCATCATCTAGTGAGATGATCTTGTGGTTTTTCTTTTTCAGTTTGTTTATTTGGTGGATTACATGGATGGATTTTCATATATTGAACCATGCCTGCATCCAGGAGATGAAGCCTACTTGATCATGGTGGATGATTTCTCTGATGTGTTCTTGGATTCAATTTGCCAGTATTTTGCTGAGTATTTTTGCATCAATGTTCATAAGGGAGATAGGTCTGTAGTTCTCTTTCTTAGCTGTGTCTTTTTGTGGCTTGGGTACTAGGGTAATTTTAGCCACATAAAAAGAGTTTGGCAATTACCCTTCTGCTTCTATCATGTGGAAAATTTTGAGGGGTATTGGTATTATCTCTTCTTTGAATTTCTGATAGAATTCTGCAGTGAAACCATCTGGTTCTGGGCTTTTTTGGTTGGAAGACTTTTGATGACTACTTCTATTTCATTAGGGGTTATGGGTCTATTTAAATTGCTTATCTGTTCTTGGTTTAATTTTGGTAAGTGATATCTATTAAGAAAATTGTCCATTTCCTTTAAATTTTTGAATTTTGTGGAGTACAGGTTTTCAAAGTATGAAAAAGTGAGGTACAGAACTAGTTAGAGAGTTCTCAATAGAGGAATATAAAATGGCTGAAAGACACTTAAGAAAGTGCTCAACATTCTTAGCCATCAGGGAAATACAAATCAAAACAACTCTGAGATACCATCTTACACCCACTATAATGGCTAAAATCAAAAACACCAATGACAGTCTATGCTGGAGAGGATGTGGAGAAAGCAGAACACTCCTCCATTGTTGGTGGGAGTGCAAACTTGTGCAGCCACTTTGGAAGCCAGTATGGTGGTTTCTCAGAAAAATAGGAATCAGTGTACCTCAAGTTCCAGCTATTCCTCTCATATACCCAAAGGATGCACATTCACACAACACGGACATATGTTCAACTATGCTCATAGCAGTGTTGTTTGTAATAGCCATAGCCTGGAAGCAACCTAGATGCCCCTCAACCAAAGAATGGATGGTAAAAATGTAGTACATTGACCCAATGGTGTATTACTCAGTAGAAAAAAAACAACGGAATCTTGAAATTTGCAGGCAAATGGATGGCACTAGAAGAAACCATACTGGGTGAGGTAACCCAGTCACAAAAAGACAAGCATGGTACATACTCACTCTTGTTTGGATATTAGACATAGATCAAAGGACTACGAGCCTACAATCCACACCTCAAGAGAAACTAGGACACAGTGAAGATCCTAAAAAAGAAATACATGGTCTCCCAGAAAAGGGGAAAGGAAAAGAACTCCTGAGAAAATTGGGAGGGGGGAAGAGGTAGGAAAAAGAGAAGCAGAGAAGAGGAGGGGGCAAGAGATCAAGAGGAATCAAGAAGACTGAATCAGGGGAGGAATAAAAGAGAGCAAGAAATGAGAAACCTTAATAGAGAGAGCCAGTACAGGTTTAAAGAGAAATCTGGCAGTAGGGAAATGTTCAGAGATCTACAAAGATGACCCCAACTAGGAATCTAGGCAGTAGTGAAGAGGCTACTTTGATGCCCTTCTCCTATAATGAGATTGATGACTACCTTAACTGACATTCCAGAACCTTCATCCAGTAACTGATAGAAGCAGAAGCAGACACCCACAACCAAGCACTGAGCTTGGTTGATACTGATACTCCTGAAATCCAGTTGTTGAGAGGGAGGGGGGATGAGCAAATCAGCCAAGACTGTGCTGGAGAAACCTACAGAAACAGCTGGCCTGAGCAAATGAGAGTACACAGACCCCAATCATAAAACTGGGGAACCAGCATTTAAATGAACCAAGCCCTCTGAATGTGGTGTGGTTAGGAGGCTATGGGACCTCTAACAGTGGAGGCAGTATTTATTCCTAGCACATGAATGGACTTTGGGAGCCCATCCCCTATGGAGAGATACTGCTTCAGCCCAGATACAAGGAGGAGGGCCTACACCCTCCCCCAAAGGATGTGACAGACTTTGATGATCCCCCAAAGAAGGCCTCACTATCCTTGGGTAGTGGGGGGGGGGTTAGTGCAGGGCATGGAAGGATGGGAGGGAGAGGGAATGGGGTATGTAAAATAACATTGTTTCTAAATTTAAAACAAAACAAAACACTGGATTTGAATGTTTGGACATTACAGACCAGCAAGAGCTGTGTGGCTAGATTCAAGGACTAAAGGACAAAGATGTCTACAAAAATTTTTTCCAGTTTTCTTCTAGACTCATTGAATATAATTTATTCAAAGAAGGAAACAAGAATGTCATGGTGGTACATACCTACAGTCTTTGCACTTGAAAGGTGGAGGCAGGAGAATCAGGTCAAGGTCGTGATACATAGTGATACATACTGATTTCAAGTACAGTCTGGGCCACATGAGATCCTGTCTGAGAGAAAAGTAACCACAAAAATACAGCAACTACAAAGCAACCAGAACTAGAAAATGTTTGGCTATGCCATATATTAAAATGTATGATTCATATTACACAGTTTAAACAGCACAGCATTTGACAATGAATAAGCTGGAAGGTGAATGGAACAGAGTTACAAAATATAGAAATAGAATGAATCCTACATAAATATTTAATACTAATAAGGGCTACATCCTAAGACACTAGGGAAATATAGATATTGTTACTACAATATCAGGATAGGAAAATATGAGACAAATCTGAATCTGTTTTTTGCATTGCATACTACAATAGATTCTGAATTAAGGAAAATCAAAATGTACATTGTGAAATCAAGTATTAGAAAAATGAACAAATTATATTACCTGAGCAGAAAAAAATCTAGCTATGCTACAAAAAATAGAATAAGAGAATAATTAATAACAGACTAAGATTTCAAAACCTGTGGAAAAATTTACTATTTTATGGTCAGAGAAAAAATAAGAAAAGCATGTCCAATTTACACATTTCCATCTAGTCTTATTATTCTTAGTATTTACAAAGGTTTGAAGACAGAAAAAAAGAGTAACAGTCAGGGAAAAATAACACACAGGAAAATAGAGGTACAGAGACAGCTCATGAAAACAGATACAATTGGTCCTTGAACATGAAAAATATTCTCAGATGATTATGAGATTGGAAAAGGAGTAAAATTTCATATGTACTCTGAAATACTAGTCTTAAAGACACATCTGAAATCTAGAAAATATTTCTATTGGCAAGACTATACGTATGGAAGGGTGCTACTTACTGGCTTGCTCAGTCTGCTTTTTTACAGAACTCAGGATCAGCAGTCCAGAGATGGCACCACCCACAATGTGCTTAGCCCTCTCTCATTAATGACAAGATGAGAAAATGCCTTACAGTTGGATTCATGTAGGCATTTCCTCAACCATGGCTCCCTCCTCTCATGACTCTAGCTTGTGTCCAGTTGACACACAAAGCAGCCAGTACAACCGACCCTTTGTCAACTTGACACAGGAATATATGACTATGAAGCCACATCCCTACCTCTTTATTACTCCCAAAGACCTAACATTAAAAATAATTTTAAAAGTTCTGCAGGCTTCACAAATTCAGTCTTTAAAATTTCAGTCACTTTAAAATAAAAGTTCAAGTCTTTCATCTTTGAGATTTTTTTTTTACAAAATTATAATTTCACATGTCAATCCCTTCTCCCTCTCCCACCTCCCACACAATCTCTCACCATCCCCTTCCCCCATCCTCCCTCTGCTCCCCATAGAGGGTAGGGCCTTCCACAGGGGATCCCCAAAATCCACACCATCTTCCTGCGACAGGCCTAGGCTCTCCCCCATGTGTCCAGGCCAAGAGAGCATTCCTTCACATGGGATGGGCTCTCAAAGTCCCTTCTTACACCAGGGAAAAATACTGATCCACTACCAGAAGCCCCATATGGTGCCGAGGCCTCCTCATTGACACCCACTTTCAGGGGTCTGGATCAGACCCGTGATGGCCTCCCAGACATCAGTCTGGGGTCCAAGTGCTCCCCCTTGTTCAGGTCAGCTGTTTCTGTGTGATTCACCAGCCTTGTCCTGACCCCTTTGATCTTCATTCCTCCCTCTCTGCAACTGGGTTACAGAGTTTAGTTCAGTATATAGCTGTGGGTATCTACCTCTGCTTCCATCAGCCACTAGATGAGGGCTCTAGGATGGCATATAAAGTAGTCATCAGTCTCATTATAGGGGAAGGGCATTTAGGGCAACCTCTCCACCATTGTCTAGATTGTCAGTTGGTGTCATCCTTGTAGATCTCTGGAAATCTCCCTAGTGCCAGATCTCTCCTCGGGCCTATTATGGCTCCCTCTGTTATGATATCTCTCATCCCTCTCTCCTCTATTCTCCCCCCAACTCAATCTTTCTGCTCCTCCATTTCCTCCTCTACGCTCCTTTTCTCCTCCTTACATTCTGCCAGCTCCCTCTCCCCTACCCTCATGCTCCCAATTAGCTCAGGAGTTCCTGTGCCTTCCCATTCTGCAGGGACCATGCATTTTTCTCTTAGAGTCCTTCTTGTTTCCTAGTTCCTTTGGTGAAGGGGATTGTAGGTTGGTAATCCTTTGTTCTATGTCTAAAATTCGTAGATGAGTGAGTACATACCATGTTTGTCTTTTTGTGACTGGGTTACCTCACTCAGGATGGTTTCTTCTAGTTCCATCCATTTGCATGCAAATTTCAAGATTACGTTGTTGTTTTTTATTTTTCTGCTGAGTAGTACTCCATTGAGTGAATGTACCACATTTTATATATTCTTCAGTTGAGGGGCATCTAGGTTGCTTCCAGGTTCTGGCTATTACTAACAAGGTTGCTATGAACATGGTTGAACATATGCCCTTATTGTCCTTATTGCATGAACGTGCATTATTTGGGTATATGCCCAAGAGAGGAATTGCCAGATCTGGAGGTAGACTGATTCCCATTTTCCTGAGCAACTGCCAAACTGATTTCCAGAGTGGTCTTACAAGTTTGCACTCCCACCAGAAATGAAGGAGTGATCCTTTTTCTTCCCATCCCCTGCAGCATAGATTGTCATTGGTGTTTTTTATTTTAGCCATTATGGCTGGTGTAAGATGGCATCTCAGAGTTGTTTTGAGTTGCATTTCTCTGATGGGTAAGGATTTTGAGCACTTTGTTAAATGTCTTTCAGCCATTTTAGATTCTTCTGTTGAGAATTCTCTATTTAGTTCTGTGCCCAACTTTTTAATTGCATTGATCAGTGTTTTGGTGGGTAGCTTCTTAAGTTCATTGTATATTTTGGAAATCAGCCCTCATCTGTGACATTTTTAAAAATCAATATTCATACCTTCTTGAAGAAGGAAGAACCCCACCTGCACCCACTGGAAGAAGAGATGGGAAGACAACAATATAAGAACACATCCAACAACAAGAAAACCAATTTGACACCACCAGAGTCTAGGGACTCTACACTGGCAATATATGAACACCCCAACACAGATGAAGCAGAAGAGAGCAACCTGAGAAACAACTTCATGCATATGATAGGTACCCTAAGAGAGGAAATCAGAAAATCCTTCAGAGAAATGGAAGAAAAGACAAACCAAAAGATACAAGAAATCAAGGAAGCCAAGAAAATACAATTAAACAGCTGAAGGAAAAAGTTGAGGACCTGAAAACTGAAATAGAAACAATAAAGAAAACACAAACTGAGGGAATGCTGTAAGTGGAAAAGCTGAGAAAACAATCAGGAAATTCAGATGCAAGCATAACCAACAGAATATAAGAGATGGAAGACAGAATCTCAGACGCTGAAGATAAACAAGAGGAAATAAATTCATCAAGCAAAGAATATCTTAAGTCCAACAAATCCTTAACACAAAATATCCAGGAAATATGGGACACCGTGAAAAGACCAAATCTAAGGATAATAGGTATAAAAGAAGGTGAAGAACTCCAACTCAAAGGTGCAGAAAACATATTCAACAAAATCATAGATGAAAACTTTCCCAACCTAAAGAAAGACATGCCAATGAAAGTACAAGAAGCCTACAGAATGCCAAAAAGAGGGGATCACAAAAGAAAGTCCCCTCGTCACATAATAATCAAAATACCAAACACAGAGAATAAAGAAAGAATATTAAGAGCAGCAAAGGAAAAGGGCCAAGTAACATATAAAGGCACACCTATCAGAATTACACCGGATTTCTCCGTGGAAACTCTGAAAGCCAGAAGGACCTGGATAGATATTCTACCAACTCTGAGAGAACATGGATGCCAGCCCAGACTACTAGACCCAGCAAAGCTTTCAATCACTATAAATGGAGAAGGCAAGATATTCCAAGACAAAACCAGATTTAAACAATATGTAACCACTAATTCAGCCCTACAGAAAGTACTAGAAGGAAAACTCTATCCTAAGGAAATTAATTACACTCAAAAAACATAAGCAATAGATAATCCCACTTTACAAAAAACCGAAAGAAAGAGCAGGGTAAATCCACATACAATGCCACCAACAACAACAAATAAAAAACAAACAAGAATAAACTCTCAATGCACCTTAATTTCCCTCAATATTAATGGTCTTAACATGCTATAAAAAGACACAGGCTAGCATATTGGATATGAAGACAGAATCCATCCTTCTGCTGCATACAAGAAACACACCTCAAATACAAAGATAGACATTACCTCAGAGTAAAGGGTTGTGATAAGATATTCCAATCAATTGGACCCAAGAAACAATCCTGGTATCTAACAAGGTAGACTTCAAACTAAAATCAATCAAAAGAGATGAAGAAGGTCATTTCATATTCATCACAGGAAAAATCCATCATGAAGAAGTCTCAATTCGAAACATCTATGCCCCAAATACAAACGCACCAACATTCATAAAGAAACATTATTAAAACACAAATCACAAATAAGACTTCACACAGTTATAGTGGGAGACTTCAACACCCCACTCTCACCACTATACATGACCACCAGACAGAAACATAACAAAGAGATAAAGGAACTAACAGAAGTTATGACCCAATTGGGATTAACAGACATCTATAAAACTTTCCATCCAAACACAAAAGAATATACCTTCTTTTCAGCATCACATGGAACCTTCTCAAAAATTGACCACATACTTGGCAACATAGCAAACCTCAACAGGTACAAAAAAATGGAATAACCCCATGTCTTATCAGACCACCATGCTTTAAAGTTAGAATTCAAAAACAACACAAATTACAGAAAACCTACCAACTCATGGAAATTGAACAACATGCAATTGTACCATTCCTGGGTCAAGGAAGAAATAAAGAATGAAACAAGACTTCCTAGAATTCAATGAAAATATAGACACAACATACCAAACTTATGGGACACTTTGAAAGCAGTACTAAGAGGAAAGTTCATAACTCTAAGGGCTCACATGAAGAAAGTAGAGAATAGTACCACCAGAGATTTGACATCACAGCTGAAAGCTCTAGAACAAATGGAAGCAAATTCACCTCAGAGGCCAGGAAATAATCAAAATGAGGGCAGAAATCAATAAGGTCGAAACAAAGAAAACAATTCAAAGAATCAATGTAACAAAGAGAGTTGGTTCTTGGAGAAAATCAACAAGATAGACAAACCTTTATCCAAACTAACCAAAAGACAGAGAGAGAACATGCAAATTAAAAAATCAGAAATGAAAAGGGGGACATAACAATGGACACTGAGGAAATCCAGAGAATCTTCAGGTCATACTTTGAAAACCTGTACTCCACAAAATTGGAAAATTTAAAGGAAATGGACAATTTTCTGGAGAGATATCACTTACCAAAATTGAATCAAGAACAGATAAGCAGCTTAAACAGACCTATAACCTCTAAGGAAATAGAGGCAGTCATCAAAAGTCTCCCAACCAAAAAAAGCCCAGGGTCAGATGGATTCAATGCAGAATTCTACCAGAAATTCAAAGAAGAGCCAATACTCCTCAAATTTTTCCACACAATAGAAGCAGAAGGTTCATTGCCAAACTCTTTATAAGAGGCTACAATTACATTGGTACCCAAGCCACACAAAGACACAACTAAGAAAGAGAACTACAGACCAATATCCCTCATGAAAATAGATGCTAAAATACTGGCAAACCTAATCCAAGAACCTATAAGAAAAATCATCCACCATGATCAAGTAGGCTTCATCCCTAGATGCAGGGTTGGTTCAACATTCAAAAATCTGCCAATGTAATTCACCATATAAACCAACTGAAGAAGAAAAACCACATGATCATCTCACTAGGTGCTGAAAAAGCCTTTGACAAAATCCAACATTCCCTTCATGATAAAAGTACTGGAGAGATCAGGAATAACAGGAACATACCTGAACATAATAAAAACAATATACAGTAGGCCAACAGCCAACATCAAGCTAAACGGAGAGAAACTCAAAGCTATTCCTCTAAAATCAGGAACAAGACAAGGCTGTCCACGCTCTCCATATCTCTTCAATATTGTACTTGAAGTTCTAGCTAGAGCAATAAGACAAGAAAAGGAGATCAAAGGGATACAAATTGGAAAGGAAGAAGTCAAGCTTTCACTGTTTGCAGATGATATGATAGTCTACATAAGTGAACCAAAAGACTATCAGGGAACTACTACAGCTGATAAACACCTTCAGCAAAGTGGCAGGATACAAGATTAACTCAAAAAAAAAAAAATCAGTATCCCTACTGGGTGATCAATGTGCTGAGAAAGAAATCACAGAAACATCACCCTTTACATTTACCACAAACAACATAAAATACCTTGGGGTAATGCTAACCAAAAATGTGAAAGATCTGTATCATAAGAATTTTGAGTAATTAAAGAAAGAAATTAAAGAAGATACCAGAAAATGAAAGGATCTCCCATGTTGTTGGATACGTAGGATCAACATAGTAAAAAATGGCAATCTTGCCAAAAGCAATCTACAGATTCAATGCAATCCCCATCAAAATCCCAGCACAATTCTTCACAGAACTTGAAAGAACAATACTCAACTTTATATGAAAAAACAAAAGACCCAGGATAGCCAAAACAACCCAGTACAATAAAAGAACTTCCAGAGGCATCAGCATCCCTGATTTCAAGCTCTATTGGAGAGCTCTAGTCCTGAAAACAGCTTGATATTGGCACAAAAGCAGACAGGGAGACCAATGGAATAGAGTTGAAAACCCTGATATTAACCCACACCTATGAACGCCAGATTTTTGACAAAGAAGCCAAAGCTATACAATGGAATAAAGAAAGCATCTTCAACAAATGGTGCTGGCATAACTGAATGCTGGCATGTAGAAGACTGCAGATAGATCCATGTCTATCGCCATGCATAAAACTTAAGTCCAAATGGATCAAAGACCTCAACATAAACCAAGCCCCACTGAACTTATTAGAAGAGAAAGTAGGAAATACCCTTGAATGAATTGGCACAGGAGACTGCTTCCTGAACATAATACCAGTAGCACAAACACTGAAATCCACAATCAATAAATGGGACCTCCTGAAACTGAGAAGCTTCTGTAAGGCAAAGGACACAGTCAACATGACAAAACGACAGCCCATGGATTGGGAAAAGATATTCACCAACCCCACATCGGACAGAGGGCTGATCTCCAAAATTTACAAAGAACTCAAGAAGCTAGTCTCCAAAACACCAAATAATCCAATTAAAATTGGGGCACAGAACTAAATAGATACTTCTCAATAGAGGAATCTAAAATGGCTGAAAGACAGATAAAAAAGTGTTCAACATCCTTAACCATCAGGGAAATGCAAATCAAAACAACTCTGAGATACCATTCACCTGTCAGAATGGCTAAAATCAAAAGCACCAATGAAAGTTTATGCTGGAGAGGTTTTGGAGAAAGGGGAACACTTCTCCACTGCTGTGCTAACTTGTACAGCTACTTTGGAAATCTGTATAGCGATTCCTCAGGAAAATGGGAATCAGTCTACCACAAGATCTAGCAATTACACTGTTAGGCATATACCCCAAAGAAGCACATTCGTACAACAAAGACATCTCTTCATCTATGTTCACAGCAGCATTATTTGTAATAGCCAGAGCTTGGAAACAACCTAGATGCCCCTCAACTGAAGAATGAATAGAAAAAAAATGTGGTGGATTTACATAATGAAGTACTACTCAGTGGGGGAAAAAAGGCAATGGAATCTTGAAATTCTCAGGCAAATGGATTGAACTAGAAGAAACCATTTTGAGTGAGGTAACCCAGTCACAAAAAAACAGGCATTGTATGTACTCACTCATATGTGGATTTTAGACATAAAGTAAAGGATTGCCAGACTGCCACCCAGGCTGCCAGATAGTCTGGTAAACAAGGAGGACCCTTCGAACGACATACATGGTCCCCTGGAAAAGGAGAAAGGGACAAGATCTCCTGAGCAAATTGGGAGCATGGAGGGAGGGGAGAGGGAACTAGGAGAATGAGAAGGGGAGAAGAAGAGGGGTGAGGAAGACATGATGGGACAGGGAGGTTGAGTTGGGGGAAGAACAGAAGAGAGCAAGATAAGAGATAACATAATAGAGGAAAACATAAGTTTAAAGAGAAATCAGGCACTAGGGAAATGTCTGGAGATCTACAAAGATAACACCAACTAACAATCTAAGCAACAGAGGAGAGGCTACCTTAAATGCCCTCTCCTGATAATGAGATTGATGACTAATTCATTTTTCATCATATAGACTCCATCCAGCAGCTGGTAGAAGTAGAAACAGACACCCACAGCTAAACCTTTAACCGAACTGAAATCCAGATGCAGAGAAGGAGGACTGATGAGCAAAGGGGTCCATACCAGGCTGGTGAAACCCACAGAAACAGCTGACCTGAACAAGGGAAAACTCTTGATCCCCAGACTGATAGCTTGGAAACCAGCATGGTACTGATCCAGACCCCCTGAATGTGGGTGTCAGTGAGAAGACCTTGGAAATCTATGGGGCCTCTTGTTAATCAGTACTTATCCCTACCGTAGGAATGGACTTTATCCACATGGAGGGATACTCCCTGAGCCTAGACACAAGGTGGTGGGCCTAGGCCCTATCCCAAAGAATATGACAGATTTTTAAGAACCCCTATGGAAGGCCTCACCCTTCCTGAGGAACAGAAAGGGTGTGGGATGGGGGTGTAGGGAGAAGGGGAGGGAGAGGGACCTGGGATTGACATGTAAAATAATTTTCTTTCTAATAAAAATTTTAAAAGAATTTATTACCTTTGGAAAGAATGGAAGGTGATGTCAGTCATGATTATGATGGTAAAGAACACTGGTATTTGTGATGTGATAAGGATGACAATGGTTTATTTCATTTCAATAAAATATACTGAGTACCTACTGTTAAAAAAAAAAAGAAGAAAGAACTGAGGCCCTCTCACAGTTTCAGCCAAACAAAACCAAACTCGAACAGTATAAATAACTCAATGACCAATTATCTGGGATTCACTCATGATCTTCTGACTTCCTCCAAAGGGCTTGGGTAACTTCTCCAGCTGCCCCTCTGCTGCACACAAAGTTTATCTTTTAGGCTATACTGGCTCTATTCCACTGATGCTACTATTCTTTGTAGTCTTTCCATGGTACTGGCATCTCCAAAATGCTGGGGCCCCTTACTGCCACTGGGATGAACTTTCAGCAATAGCATTTTATAGGTTCTCTTCATGGTGCCAAGGCTCAACTTTTTTGCATGATCACTTCAGTCCTAGTCATTCAGCTGCCACTGAGGCTGCACCTTCTCTGATGGCCTTTTCTGGCCCTCTCACAGTGCCAAGGCTCAACTGCTCTCCATAACTCCTTCATGCCTTCAAAACCAGTAGTTATGGGTGATGCTTAGATATTACCAAGTACCGCTGCCAACGCAAGGCATAGCCTTAGCCACCTCTGAAACACAGTTTCTCTGTGATCTCAGGAAACACTTCCCAGAAGATTTCACCTCAGAGATGCTGGTCTCTTCTTAATCACTGCTAATTTCTTAGCTTCAGCTGACCAACATCAAATGTCTCAGCAAAGCAAAATTTTGCTTTAGTAGTTCTGGTATCTTGTTAATCACAGCTGATTCTTCAGCCCCAGATAATTAGAACCATGAGATCTTAATTCAAAATAGCAAACAGCCATGGTGGAGCTTTTAACATTCCCTCTGAAATTTCACAAGCCAGGCCTCCAACTTCTCCATTGCTCTTAACACTTTTATCTTCCAAGTGTCACAGAACACTCAATGGCTCTTCTAGCCCCAAATCCCAAAGTCATTCTACAATGCTCCCCAAAACATGGTCAAGTCTGTCACAGCAATACCACACTATGGTACCAATTTGTCTTATCTAGGGTTTCTATTGCTGTAACAAAACAACATGACAAGTTGGGAAAGGAAGAACTTCTTTGGCTTACACTTCAGCATTGTTGTTCCCCACTCAAGAATAGGGACAGGAACTCAAACCTGGTAGGATCCCAGAGACAGGAGTTGATGCTGAGGTCATGGAGGAATGATGCTTACTGACTTGCTTACCCTGGCTTGTTCAGTCTACCTTCTTATAGAATCCAGGACCAGCAGCTCAGGGATACAGCTCAGGGGCCATCCTGCATTGATCACTAAATGGGAAAATGCCTCACAGCCTGATTTCAATCAGGCATTTCCTCAAATGAGATTCCTTCCTCTAATGACTCTAGCTTGTATCAAGTTACCACACAAAACCAGAGAGTAGAGTAGCTGAGCCAATTCCCCTCACAAGGGCAAATGAGCCAGGGAACTGATCTTGAATCAAATGACCTGTCTAATCCCATTGGCAAGTGAAACTTCATGCACACTAGTTGATTCTACTTTCTAAGAAAGGACATATTTTATGAAATACTCTTAGCAGAAAATACCTGGTAAAGGATTATAGCAGCTGTGAGGTGAAATTTCCTATAGAAAAACTATTGTTCAGGAGACTATGAAACACAGTTATTTCATAACTTATGTTCTATTTTTGTGATAAATGCATCTAACATTAGAAGGAAAAGTCTACAGAGCTGCCTTCATAACCCAGATCACTCTATATTCAGTCAGGCTCTCTGTATTACTTGCATCCTTCAAATTATTTTGTGATATTGATAAGGTCTTCCACCCATGTGACTCTGATGTGGCAATTTGATCTATCATGTCAAATCAGTTACAGAGGAAATTACACTTCAGTCATTAAGTGTGCTAATAGATGGCTGATATTGGTATTATGAAACAAGTGCTTAAAATGGAATGAAGTAAAGATTCAAGTTTACAATGTTATTAGGAGCTGGGATTTATAATGTGATTTTAAAAAAGGAAAGATAAAGGGAGCCAGTATAGGTTTGGAGAGAGGTCTGGCACAGGGGAAATGTTAGGGATCCACAGAGATGACCCTAAATAAGATTCTAGGCAGTGGTGGAGAGGCTGCCTTTGATGCCCTTCCCCTATAATGAAATTGATGACTACTTTGGTTACCATTCCTAGAGCTTTAATCCAGTAGCTGATTGTAGCATAAACAGTTACCCACAGCTAAACACTGAACCATAGTCCTGGAATCCAGTTGTGGAGAGGGGGGAGAGATGAGCAAAGGAGCCAAGGAGGTGCTTCAGAAACCCGAAGAACCAGCTGACCTGACCTAGTGAGAGCACAGAGACCCTAGTTGTAAAGCCGGGGAACCAACATTGGACTGATCCAAGCCCACTGAATTTGGGTGCCAGATAGGAGGCCAGGGCAGTCTATGGGACTTCTAACAGTGGAGCCAATATTTATCCCTAGGGCACAAATGGACTTTGGGAGCTCATTCCCTATGGAGGGATACTATTGTAGCCCAGATACAAGAAAGAGGACCTCGGCCCTCCCCCCAAATGATGTGAAGGACTTTGATGGTCCCCTGTGGAGTGGGTGGGGGGTGGGTTGAAGGCTGGGGGGGGAGGGGAAGCATTGGAGGATGACAGGGCAAGGGAATGGGGGAATTGACATGTAAATAAGAGGGCTTATAAAAATATAGTTGTGTGAAAAAAGGAAAGATAAATATGCTCAACTTTAAAAAACTATAATCCTGATATTTAATTGACAGGATAAACTCATATTGTAATATATGATTGCAAAGAAAGTTATTTGCGAGGTGTCTCCATGAAAAAAAGTCCATGATTATTGAGAATAACAATCATCGTTAGTGACTGGATTCTACAGTTAAATTTCATGTTCCATAAGAAAATGAAGTCTTTTGGTCCAACAGTAGCTTAAAGAAGTCTCAGTTCCAATCTACACTCAACTAGCAAACTGCCCTGCCCTCCTCCATCCCACAGCAGCCCCCTGTTCTATGCCTCCCTTGGGTTTCATTACAATAGGTCCAAGGTCTCCAACTCACCCTTGACACTTCCCTTTGAAACACTCTTCCCTAGAATAAATACCTACCTTCAGCATGGCCTTCATTGGTTCCCTGTCTCCTTTGTGACCAGCTAGTTCTTAGACTCCTTGATTATCTTTCTTAGCCCCTCATCGACAGGCTAACAGCTTCCCCACTAGACACAGACCACACAAAAGCTGGAAACACTGTTTGTCATGGTCAACATGATATTGATCATGCAGCACAGCGAAATACTTCATGTTTTTAATAAATGAATGAGCAAATGAGTGAATGAACAAATGAATGAATCCTATGAAAGTGTTTGCATTTCAAGTCTAGTCTCTTTAGACTCTGCCACTTACTTTCAGACACATTTTGATTTAGTTTTCATATAAAGATTCATTCTTTGCTTCAGGGTCCCCACAGTAATATACAAGATATTCAGTATAGGCATTTACATTTTGTTTCCTATTTAGGCAATATCTCAGTGTTTTTTAATAATGATTTTCTCAGTCTCTTTTCCAGATACTTAGCAAAAAGATCAAAGAGAAATGGATATTTTTTAATAAAAATGATGAAAGGACATTTTAAATAGTGTTGGATTACCCAAAAGCAAATTAAAAATATGCTTGAGGCAAAAGATTTTGAATATTGGTATTTCCTGAGAAGCATAGCAATATAACACTGGTGGGAAAAAAATCAAGAAATCTGTTAAACTTCCTAAAAATCATCTTAATGTTAACTATTGATTTCACGTTTTGATTGTAGGAGAGGCACAATATTACCAAAGGCCTTAACAGCACCCACTTTTGGATTAATGATACATGATTTTCTGTTTTACAAGTGCATGCTCCTTTATTCTTGTTATAATATCATAGATCAGATAGTATGCTGGGCATTTAACATGTATTATGTGCAATTCATGTCATCTGGGAAATTACATGTTATCTAACCTGTCTTCAGAGAAAGAGCACCAATACAACAAGCTAACACTGGCTCCCTACCCATTGTTGGGTTCTGATTTTTCTATCAGATTTGCACCCCCAGCCCATAATATTAGTTTTGGTCAGACAATGTCAAAGCTGACCATGCTGCAGGATTGCATGTATTGTTCCAATCTCCTTAAATTGGCTGCTGTGTAGAACTAAAGCAAGACCCTAGCAGCTCAATAGAAAATCTATATGTTCCAGCAGGATGCCCACAGAGAAGGCACACATCTCTAATTTGGAACAATCAGTACAGCAGGGAGTCTGGCAGGCCAGCTTTGAAAAATACACAAGCATTTCCATCATCATCATTGGCAGAAGGACTGGGATTTAGTGTGGAAACTAAGCATTTTCTTTAGAATCAATCATTGCATGAGTCTGGACTCAGCAGTTATTTTTTTTTTTCTTAATTCATGCCCTGGCTATGTCACTAACTAGATAAATGAGAGTATTTAGACAGAGGCCCGGATTCAATATTCATAGGAGGCTAGGGAAATTCTAGTAAATAAAGTAGTGTTCAAGGTAGAAACAAAAACCGGTTTGATCCAATGAGCCACACTGAGCAGCAGAAATTTACTTGAGAGTTTAAAAGCAGTTGAAAAGAATTGGGTTTTGTGGCAGGCATTTCATGAAGCAGTCTACCTTAACTTTGGGCAATGTGGGAGGGGACTTGCCTTCCTGCAGTTGTGCCTTAAAGCCTATAGGTCAATCCTTTGGTGGCCCTAGGATGTCTCAGATGCCAGAATGTGGGTTCTGGTGCCAGCTAAACATGGTGACCTTGTCAAAGACATGCAAATGCATGCTTGTGTGCATGTATGAATTACTGAAGTTTTGTTACATGGGCAAGGTAGTATGAGAAGTTATCAAGTCCTGTAGGTATTTAGCCGATGTAAACAGAATATGTAAAAGCCAAAAAGCTTTCATCCCAGAGGTAGACCACTAATATCCCTTAGGCCAGGCAGCAGGCAGCAGGCAGCAGGACTTAATTTCAGCACTTGGTAGGCATAAGATGGAGGTTCTCTGAGTTCTAGGCTGGTCTACATAGTGAGTTCCAGGACTGCCAGGGCTCCGTAGAGAGACTCTGTCTCAAATAAATAAAAATAGTTTTCCTTTGTTTTAATTTGCTAGAAATTACCTTCATTTATTTCTTTTCACAACAGTGTATTTTCTTATGATGAATTAATTCAAGGTAGCCCTCTCCTGCCTGGGAATACTTCTTGCTGATTAATCCCTGCCCACTCTTTCCTTCCAGGTACACTGCCTTCTCTTGAGATGCTACTGCCTGATTCCACTTGATGCTATTGTGCCATTTTATGTGAATTTTAGTGAGCTGCTGTGCCAGTGCCTATTACAAGTGTTCGGCATGGAGCTACTTCCAAGGTTATAAATGTGGCATATTGGCCTGTATCTTGGACTGCAAAGGTTAGAATACAGCTTCAGTTGGGCCAAATATGCTTGTGCTCTTGTTTTCAATAAACACCATTCAGAGAAACTATCCACTCTAAATACCATTTAAACCCCCTCTCTGCATCCCCAGGGATTGAGGTTGCCATCGCATATACAGTAAGCAATGTTTGCCACTTGTGGCTTGGGATCTGTTCTTAGAGTCTTTTTAAATATCATTATGAAGTTGTTCTTTGACCAAAATGCCTCCTACTAAAAAAAGCACATGGTCTTGTTATATGCTTCTCAAAGAACTTTGTTTAAGCATGCTGTTTTATTGCAGAGTACCCACTTTTTCCCTCTAGAGAATACAGGCAGGCAGGTGCCCCCCCCATGAACTTTGCCTCCTGCTGACCACACGATTGGGGTTGTAGCCCCTCCCTCATTATTTGTGGAACACAGAAAACATGCAGCAGGCTGAAGCTGGAGACTGGTTCACATAAGAGTGTTAGAATGTTTCCACTAGAGAAGAAGCTGACATTAGCACCCAGAAAGACAAACAGCCACATGCAAAGTGAAGCTGTCTCAATAGTGTCAGTGCAATCCAGCCCTAGGAGTATGCTCCAACTGAAGGAAAAGAGATATATCCAGTCCCAAGTGAGTCCAACAGAAGGACTATCAGAGTCATGGGAAAGGATGCCATTGTCTTTTTACATCACTCAGTTTGGGGATGCTTTCTTTAGTAGCAGCAAATAACAGATAAACTCACATACAGAAGTATTTATTTTATGTGTATGTATTTTTTCACACAAACACTTTTCTTCTTTGACTTAGCTATAACTTTAGCAAAATTGACACCATTTTCCCTATGTGTTTGTCAGCTACACATTAGAGAAATCATCTATTATTAAGTATATGCTCCCAGCAAGGTCTAGTGCTGACACTTAGCTGCATTAGGGGTCTTTCAACACTTTTAAGTTCTTATGTTAGAAAGATATTATAGTAGTTTGAATGTAATTGGCTCCCATAATGTCATACGGAGCTGTGGTTTTGTTGGAGGAAGGGTGTCACTGTGGGGCAGGCTTTGAGGTTTCCTGTGCTTGTAAAACAGCCCAGTGTGTCAGTAGACTTCATGTTGCCTGCAAGATGTAGTATCCTCAGCTATTCCTCTAGCACTGTGTCTGCCTGAATGCTGCTATGCTCTCCACAATGACGATAATGGACTGAACCTCTGAAACTGTAAGGGAGCCCCCTCAAATAAATGTTTTCCTTCTAAGAGTTGATGTGGTCAGATGTTGACTGTGATGCAGCAGAAACTAAGACAGATCCAAAGGAAGAGAGGAAGGGGTAAGGGTAACACTTGTACCATATTTTTAAGAGGCAAAAACTCAGCCACTAGCCACACAACTCTGCAGGCTGTATGCCTGTTTGTGAGACGTCCTTGTGTTAGTTTCCTTCATGAAAGTGAGAGTTCGGATGTTTCTAGTTGTTTTAAACAGAAGAGATCAATTTACAAACCAGGAAGAGTCGGGTTCCCCATTTACATTTAACAACTCATTTACTACACTTGGGGCTTCTTTTTTTCATCTAAATGTAAAATACAAACATGCCTTGTATGGGATTGTTATTTGTTCCATTAATTCAAAAAAAAATTGTGGTGGTTTAAATCAGAATGGCCCTGTAGGTAGGTTGATGCATTTGAATCTTGGTCCCCAGTTGATGGAACAGTTTGAGAAGAATTATGAGGTGTGGTGTGGTAATATCTTGCTTATACAAATAAAGCCTGTCTCAAGATCAGAGGATTGAGCTTGCCACTAGCTAACCATAGAGGTCTGGTTGTCTGTACAGACAGGAAGTGAGATGGCTTGGTAGAGAGAGGATATAAGCAGAAAGAAACAGGAACTCGCTCTCTTGCTGGCTGAGATGCTAAGGAAGTTAAGGTGGCTTTGGCTTGCTCCTTCCTCAACCTTAAATTTTTAGCAATAAACCTAAATCCATACCTATGTAAAGTATTCATTTCTATATCAGTGTGGCCTTGTCAGAGGAGGCTTGCCACTAGGGGAGAGCTTAAAAGTTTTGAGTGACTCACTGCTCCTACTACTCACTACTCTGTTCCCCATGCAGTGGGTCAAATGTAAGCTCTCACTTACTGCTCCAAGGCCATATCTGCCTGCCTGCTGCCATGCTCCCTATCACAATGGCCATGGACTCTAATGCTCTGGAACCATGGCCCTGAGCCTCCAAATTAAATACTTCCTTTTACAAATTGCTTTGGTTGCAGTGTTTTGTCATGACAATCGAAAAATGGTTAAAGATGCCCCTCATCACTACTTAAAACAGCGAGCTGGCTCTTAATGAATGCTTTTACTTTTGATTCAGTCTGATGATAGTTCCAACATTTCATAAAGCAAGATTTTATTGCAGTATTTGATTTCATAAATTTGTTTCTCCCACATTTATATATAAATCCCACATTTATATATACAGAATATACTGGGCAAATACTGAGCCCAAATCCCAGTGATACCTGAATTTTAAACCCAGACACATCACTGTCTAAACACAAGATTTGTCAAAGTAACATCATGTTTCACAGACTTTATTTTCAACTATGTCTAATTAATTATACCTTCTCTATTTTTAACTAGAATTTTGAGAAGCAAGCAAGGTCATTGTTGTATGTGAAGGCATCAATTGACTTTCTTAACGAATTATTTAGAACAGAAAATAAGATATGCAATTATAACAAAGATTCGACTTTGGACTTCTCAATAGTTTTGGTGTTAGTATATTGTTATAAATATGAACACTACTTTAGTACTATGGTTAGGAACTAAGAGTTTCTAATGTTTGTGGTTTAATATTATGGAGGAACAAACATGGAAACCTTTACTTCTATAAATGAAGCATGATACAATGATGTTTTATTCTAGGAGTATTCTGCTCCTAGTTTAGAACATTTCAACACAATCACATTATTTTGCTTTCAGAAATGTTGGTTAAACACAATGCAAGCCTTTTCTTAGGTGATGAGTGACCTCTGCTAAATCCCACTTATACCTGGTTTTCTTGACAGCATGTCTCAATGTTTGTTACATAAGACATTATCCCTTCTGAATACTTGCTTTATAGAATAAGCACTTTGAAAAAAATCTTAGACTATAAAGTATATTATAGAGTCATTTGCATAGCATCAATTTTACACTTGACTTCAAAAACGTTATCCAAATCATTTGCATGAAAATAAGATGTTGTTTAAGAGCTACCCTCCTACTGTTCTCTGTCTGCTACTGGAATATGACTCTGAATGAGGAGAGAACAGTGGGGGACAGATCTCTCTTAAAAATAAGGATCCTGTTGTCATTATATAATATATAATAGCCCGGCGTTGGTGGCACACGCCTTTAATCCCAGCACTCGGGAGGCAGAGCCAGGTGGGTCTCTATGAGTTCCCCGCCAGCCTGGTCTACAGAGCGAGTTCCAGGACAGGCTCCAAAACAATACAGAAAAAAACCTGTCTCTGAAAACCAAAAAATAATTAAAATAGAGAAATTGTGCAAGAGCAGTTTTCAAAAATGAAGATAGTTTCAAGGTTTCAGTTTAAGGCCAGAAGTCTGGTGAGTGTGCTTTACGTCCATCTTTCAAACACTGCAGTGCCTTGGTTCCAAACTAGGTCTCGAAGATTTCCTGCATCCTCTGTATCCAAGGGGCTGAGAGGAACCTTTAGTGTGCAAACACTTCTTGAATTTGAAAACCATTGAATTAGTCGGTAACAGATGTGATAGAATGAACATACATAACAAGGGGGTTTATTAAACTGTCTTACATGATTCTGGCTGAGTGACCCACACAGTAGAGAGGCGGAGAACACCACACCTGCCCAAGAGACTGGATGCCTCACCAGTTCCAACCTGACACTAAAGGAGTGGAGAATCCTTGGAAAGATCTATGGAAGGCTGAGGAATCTAAGTCCCATGTGAGCCATGGATGGCAATAGTGCCTGCAGCAGAGTATATCCACTCATCAGCCAGAATTGAACACAGACAGGCAAAAGTTTTGTTATCCCTTCAGACTTCTTTATATCTAGGCCACCACTGCCAAAAGCTACTGTGCACTCTGGGACCTGTCCCACCCTCACCTCAATTAACCCATCCTGGGTATACCCTTATAGACCCACCTAAGGGCATTTCTTTTAGTTAATCCCAGAGCCAATCACGTCAACAGTCAAGATGAGTATCACAAAGATGATGCTAACAATGTGTGCATGAACATACACGTTAACCTAAATACATGAGTCTGTGTGTATACACATGGATATTGCCTATGTGCATAATGATTATCATACTGTATTTGATTGATTATGAAATTAAAATAGCAAACAGGCCCAGCTGTGGTGGTGATGCCCGGAGGCAGAGCAGGTGGATCTCTGTGAGTTTGAGGTCAACTTGGTCTACAGAGTGAGTTCCAGAACAGTCAAACCCTGTCTGGAAAAAAAAAAAAAAAAAGAACGGAAAAGAAAATAGCAAACAGTTGTTTTGAGCCTTTATAATGATGGAAATAATAATTTTTATTAAATAGTTTTCACAGTTTTACATGATAAATATTACGTTTTTGTTTATCTAACTTTGATAATGCTTATGTATACACCAGATTTTGATCACTTTCACCAGCTGTGTCTTCTCCACGTTCACTTTCTAAGAAACCTGGTTTGATACATCTCTTATTTGGTTATTTAACCCTACATTTCTGCGTGGGGAAGATTGGTTAGCACTTGCTAAAAGCATCTACTCCCCAAATGGGTCAGTCTTGTGGCTGCCAACCTGGAAGTGGGATGAGGCTGGGAGATCCTCTGGATTGCTGGATGGGGCTTATTTTGCTTTTCTCATGAACCTTGTGATAGAGTTCTTAGGTTTTATAGACAATGACTTCCTAGATACAGGAATAGAAACAGCTGGTCACTTACTGCTTGGGTTCGATATTGACAGAGACACAGCTGCCACTTATTAGTATAAATACCAGTAGAATTTCAGTCTCCTTTGCAGTGTTATGTTTTAATTTTAAAGATTAACCAGAGTTCAGATGTTGTTATGCAGGCTTTCCTCATCCTTCAGATCCCATCATGTTCTGCTCATCACTGAAGTGGTCCAGCCTACTCTGTTCATCACTGCCTCACTGCCATCACTGCAGTGGCCCAACACACCTGCTCTCTTTTTACTTTAGCCTAAATGCTCTCTCTCTCTCTCTCTCTCTCTCTCTCTCTCTCTCTCTCTCTCTCTCTCTCTCTCTCTCTCTCTCTCTCATGTGCACATGCTCACACTACTGTTTTTTCTCAATATGAATCAGGCTTAATCATGTTTAGATACAGGGTATGTGTATTGGAAGGGGAAAGGCTCAATATCAAATGACAACCACACTCAGAACTCTAAGGTCAGATTGCTAGGTTATTACACTTTCTTCTCAAACAAAAACTACCCTGAAAACACTGTTTGTCAGTTACATAAGACTGAAAGTAACCAAGAATGGCTTGTTCTTGGTCAGTTTTTGCTGCTCTTGCTGACTTATTTTTTATAATAAATAATGAAACACAAAAAGATGTATTGATTCTCACTTGCTTCCTTGTTTGTAATCCCACAGGACAATCACTTACTTTTAACTTTTTGACTTGTGACCTATACATGGAGTGTGGAAAGACACATACCTTTCCATGATACCTTAGTGGGTCCTCATAGTCACAGCATTCTTAGAGCTTCCCTGAAGCATGAGGAAGCTTCCCAAAACTAGCAAGGAGTGACAGAGACTGAACTTTCAGACTGGCCCCATCATTCTGCTCCTAGGAAGAATTTGTAATTCTCTTTTTTATTTTATTCTTTTCTTTCTCTTATTAAAAATAGATGTTTTCATGCAATATATCCTGACTATGATTTCCACTTCCCCAACACCTCTGGGATACACCCTACCTTCTCGCCCATCAGAATTCTCTTCCTTTCTGTCTCTTCTTATAAACCAATGGGCATCTAAAGGATAATAATAAAATAAGATAAAACAAAACAAACAGAAAAGAAGAGTCAAAGAAAAATGATGAGATACACATGTAAACACAGAGACACACATTCATACAATAGGAATCCTTTAAAAAATGGCAAAAGTGGAAGATATATATATATATATATATATATATATATATATATATATATATATATACCTATGATGTTAGAAAAACATGTTGTGTGTAAAGCTTATGAGACAAAGAACCTTTAAAGATGCCACTTAGTTTATTTTGAGTTGTTCATCCATGGCTGGTCACGGGGCCTGGCTATAAGAATGGCCTGCACCAGCAGTGAGACTTTGTTGGGGAGAATTGATTTTTCATTTGCAAGTGGCTGCCAACTAGACACAGTTTCCTGGCTGGGGATGGGGACATGTGTCCACTTCTCCTTTCAGCTCTGGGATCCCATCTGGCATAGACCCATGCAGAACCTGTGCATGCTGCCACAGTCTTTGTGAATGCATATGGTTGTTGCCCTGCTGTGTTAGGAAACCTTGTTTCCCTAGGGTCATAGATTCCTCTCTGGTCCTAATAACCTTTCCACCCTCTCTTCCACTGAAGTCCCTGAGCCCTGAAGGGAAGGATTTGATGGATTTATCCCAGTTAGAACTGAATGTTCCAAGGTCTCTCACTTTCTGCATAACATTTGGCTATGGGTCTCTGTATTTGTCCCATCTGCTGCAGGAGGAAGCTTCTCTGATGATGGCTGAGCAAAAACTGATCTATGACTGTAGCAGAATATCACTAGGAGTCATTTTATTGTTATGTGCTTTTAGCATAATAATAGCTTTTAGTTTTCCCTTTGGTCCCCAGCATATCTAATCTCAAGTTCTTGAACTCCAGAGCATGTTGGGTATGGGTTCGCTTTCATGGAGTGGTCCTTAGTTACTCTCACAAGCTTGGAGCCACTGTTTCACCAGTGTATCTTTCAGGATGGTCACCACTGTAAAACAAAGACTGTGTAGCTAGGTTGCTGTTTAGCTTTCTCCTTTGGTGACATGATAACTGTCTTCAAGTACCGTGAAGACTAGTCCATAGGATGAAGGCTCTAGGTAGACACCAGCTCAAATTACCCAGGTCCAGTGAGTTTTGTAGATGTGATCAGATGACCTCACTGTCAGTTTGTGGAGAGCCACCAATAGTTTTGGCAATACCCTGGGTGTTTTGGAGTTCGCATTGTGCCCCTTTGGCCATAAACTTGATTGGATATAGCCCATTCCTAGCAATAGAAGCTTCATTTCATAACAAGAGATGTCCAGTTGGGGCTCAGTTTTTCCTAGTTTTTTTGGCAATTTTATTTATATTGCCTTCATAGATGTATATGTTATAGGAAGCTTCTACTGGATTAGCTTTCCACATCGGCCGAAATAACCCTTCGTTTTAACTGTCTGTCTCTGTATTCCCTCCATAGACCCTCTGCTCTCGTGCAACCAGTTTGATCATCCTATTCCTGTGACCCAGACTTTGTATTTTTCTAATCTGAGCATTATGTCAATGCCACCAGTTTTCTTAGTGTAAGAAACACACTTTTTCCTTAAGCCCATTTGTAGCCTGAATCACATATACATATATGTGTGTAACATAATGGAAAAACAGGTCATAAATTTTAAAGGGAGCAAATGGGGTATATAGGTGGGGTTTGAAGAACAAAAAGGAATGAAAACTGTTGTGATTATATTATGATCTCAAAAAATAAAAGAAATGGTTTTTAAAAATAAAAAGAGAAACTGTTCAGAAGATGCTACAATAACGACTAGGGTCAACTTGATGAAGTTTGGGAGACCGACTTCCCTTTCTGTCAGAATTTGGCTTTCTGTTCTTAATAAAACATCCTGACTAAAAGCAACTTGGGGAAGCCATTATATATCCCAGGACACCTGCCTGGGGACAGTACAGCACACAGTGAGCTGGACCCTCCCAAATCAGTCATCATTCAAACCTGCCCACCAGTCAATGTGATGGAAGTGATTCAGCTGAGGGTCCCTGCACCGGGTGCCTCTACCTTATGTCAAGATAACAATAGGGCGGGCTGAGCAGGAATTCAGCCTCCCTTCTCTGCTAATCACTTACTCCTTTGTTCCTCGAACACACATTAGTTTTCTGTTGGCTTTTGTACTTTTTTTATTCTGCTCATATTTTTTATTTAGGGTGTTCTATTTTTGCCTAAACTCTCTTTTTATATGAATGGAACAATTTTAAATAATCAGAATTTCCCTAACCAGCACCTTCTGAGAGCTGGTTCCTGTGATAGAGGGATTTTAATTAGTGTGCCTTTGGGTGCTATAGCAGTGAATAGAGAAAGTGGGAAAATCGCTTCATTCTCTGGAAACCTTCCCCAAATGACCTACCTGATTGACCACTGGGTAGTAATGAAGTCCTGCTTTGTGAAACTCCCAATTTAAGAGAAGTAATGAGAAGGGGAAGAAAGAGGAGACTGCCTGCCTTGACCTCAAAAATGAGATAAAAAAAATGGTTTTTTGGTGATCTTTTATTATTTTATTGACCTTATCATTTCCAATTCAAAACTTCTATTGGATTTGAAGAGTAGGAAAGACTGAATGAAATGAGTAATTAAAAATTTATTATCAATTAAATATCTGCAAAAGTTCATAGGACAAGCAACTGTTCAGACCACATTTTCACTGTGAGCCTTCCCCAAATCCAGTCATTCATCTTTCTGACCCCTGACAGGTCTGTCCAAACAAACTTAGTCTAAGATAGAAATGACAGATATGTCCTGCTTCTCTGCTCTCATTCTTGGCTAACTGTCTACATACAGCAATGTTAATACAGTACTTTCATCAGTCAAACTACTACTCCTTTGAGGTATATACAGGCTCAATCCCAGGACAGAACAAAAAAATCATGTGGTGGTTTTTCCTACAGCTGAGAAAATATGTTAAGGGAAAAAGGACAGCTGTGACTTTTCTGGGAAAGTGACTGGGACTGTCTATTGTGTGGCCCCACTCCTAGCTGAAAGGTTAATTCTACTCTCCACCAAAATAATGTAGGAATCAACAGTCAGCTCCACTATAAATTCTGTAAATTATTACTTAACAAATGCTTGTTGCCTCTAATGAGGTCCAATGTCCTCCTGTAAGGTTTGGAAATGTTTCTTGACCTCATTAAATAAGCTTCTAAAAACTTGGCTATAAATAGCAAGTGAGTCAAAAAAGAAGTGTGAAACATTCAATTTGTGATATACTCAGTGGAGAATGAACACCAGGTAGCATGACAGAGTTTTGAGGTAGAATTCACTTCAGGTAGGATATTATAGGAATCAATAGCCATACAATTGAGGGGGGTAAAATACTATTTTACCTTTTTTTTTTCTATTTTTGTTGTTATGCATCTGATAATTGCTTACAAAGAAAAAATTCTGATGCTATGCCAGAATCATAAAACTTAAAGAAATCATGTAGTTTGGTTTTTTTCTCCAGGTGATAAAATGTTCTCAGACTGAGTTGGCAATGGGAACACCCTTCAGTGAAGATAATACAAGTATCATATCCTTTAAACAAATAACACCTCTCAAGACTGTTATAAAAATAGTTTGGTTTAATTTTGCCACAATAAAGTTTTTCCCTTGTCACCCACAGTCAGCACAAAGCACAGCCTTGCGAACCCTAAGGTGACAGCAACTGCTAGACACCAGGCCCAAACTGAGCAAGTGTTCCGTTTATGTTACTTTACTGGCATTTGTAGTGCTGGCATCTCCATTTTACAGATGGGAAAACTTGGAATGAAAATGATGCTGCTCTCTCTCCAAAATTCCTATCTTGAAGCCTGAACTCCATGTGACTGACAGGGTCTGGAGATGCAAACCTTCAAGGGTAATTGGTTCTTATGCCATCCTGAATGGAATTAGCACCCTTGTGGCTAGTGTCACAGAAAGCTCTGTTCCTCCCTCTGTCCATTGCATATGAAGAAGCCAGGAGAGTCGTTAAATGTTCAATCAGCTTTCAGAAACTGGAAAACAAAATTCCTTTGTTCTCATCACTCAGTCTATGATGTAACAGCCCTCAGCCTGAAGTGTAGAAGTTGAGTAATTTTCACTTCATTACAACAGTTATTCAAGTAGCAGAACCAGGGAACGTAACTTGGGTCAATTACTATACTATAAATCCAGCTCTCTAACATGACCCCTCTAATGTGCATTGGGATTGAAGACAGACTTAAATCATTGGAATGTCCCTTCTAAACAAACCTGTCTGGGATGGAAAGGTAGTCCAGCAGTTCTTACTTGCTCCCTATGGGACCAAAAATCAGTTCCAGTTCCCACATCGAAGGGAGATTCATGACAGCTGGTAAATATAGCTCCAAGGGATCTGTGGGTACCTGTCCAAACATGTGAATACACACACACACACACACACACACACACACACACACACACACACACACTTAAAAACCAAGTCTATCTTGACTACAAAAGTGTCTTTTCCTGTGGTAATCCCCACCCTAGCCCCTCAACCCTGTCTTTTTCCTTCTCTTTCTCCTTTTCCATGTCCTCATCCTTCTTTGTTCTTATGTGAAAACAGAAAGACAGAACTTTGGAAACAAGCAGAAAACAGAATATGTAATTCATGAGTAATGGCAACTTAATTAAGCTCTGCCTTCCTGCAAGTTTTATAGGGGAAGAAGATATGGGCTTGGGCTTTATTGTACTATAAAATCTTGATTTTAATTCCTCAGGACAGGCTTCCATTTTAAGCTGCCCATCTGTCTGTTGCTTGTAGAGAGTGGCCATAGATCATCGGGTTGGTAAAGAGAGACATTACGGAGCTGGAAAAGTAATATAGTTTCCTAAGCACACACTCTCTCTCTCTCTCTCTCTCTCTCTCTCTCTCTCTCTCTCTCTCTCTCTCTCTCTCACACACACACACACACACACACACACACACACACACACACACACACACATGCTTTCCTTGTAACCTATGAAATCACCATGGCATTTCCTACCAACTGATGCTTATAAATATGAGCAAATAAAAGTGCACGTGACAGCCTTTAGGCATCTCCTTTTGGGCACAGGACTACTGTACTGTTAGGAAGTCTGTGATTGCTGTCATTGCTATTCTTACCATTGCAAACTTGTTCAAGCTCACCACGAACACAAACTCCAAGTAAACACCTATACTATAAGCAGAGCAATTGCATTGCACACGAAACTTTGGGATAAATCTCCTAGGTCATCTCTGCCCTTCTCCTCAACAGTCACTGCCCATTCACTAGACACTTTTTAAAACCACTCTCCTATGGTGGGTATTTGGGAGAACACAAGCTTTATAGGGCAAGGTCTTTTCCCTCAATGACCTTATAATCTCACTGGAGGGTAAACTCCTATGCTTCAAATAAGTAACCAACAATGAAATACTGAGGTATGCAAGGACACTCTGTCTCCAAAGCATTCACAAGAGCAGCAGCAGTCAGGGACCACTCCTGAAACTCAAGGCTTCCTTCACTACTTGTACATCCTAGGGGTTGTTTTCTCTCCAACTCATAAAATAGTACAAGACTGAGTAGACTAATATGACAAAAAAAATGTATAAAACACTTCCTGATACCATGTCATGTCAACTACCTCCTGCCAAAGGGGGCCACCTGACATCCCAGTGTGTCAGTGGTTGTCATGCAGAAGGGAATCAATCATTCAGTCTGAAATGATGCCAAAGATTAGGATTTAGATGCATGGGGAAAGGACGGGGAGTGACTTGTTTTTACTGTAAGGTTACAGTGGATTATGTGTCGTCTTTGTCCCATCTCACTGGAGTTCCAGGTAATAGCTGCAATCTATTCACAATGACAAGGAAGAAATTCACTGCAGCTAACCTAAGCACTTTGACTGTGGTTTCTAACAATCATGACATTTGAGGAAACAGTTGTAATATTACTGGGGTCGGGCTTGTCTGTGTTTTATTTAAATAGATTATCTCCCTTTGTCTCAACAGCATAAGGACATTGTTTACTGTCATTTGGCTAGAAAACCCTGAAAACAAGATTTGAATACATGGGTTTGGCTCCAAAGCGTTCATCGACTTAAGAGGGAAGGGAACATGTTTACAGTTATGTAGCACTGAAAGGTGTTTCAGGACACACAGAGTATCAGTCATCTCCTGCCAGTTAGCCTATTTTCTTGTCTGTCCCCTGTGCAAGCAGAGTCCAGGTGCAGACAACTAGGAAAGAGAATGTACTAACCAATCATATGACTCCAAAGACCTGAATCAATGTATCTATTTATAAAGTTAAGACAGCCAGAAGGAATTTCTCCATGATAATAAAAAGTCTCTTTGGTGTCTACACTTAGTTTAAAAGCATGAGAATTTGGGTTACAGTTGTCTTCCTTGCACATTCACACTGCTCACACATAGTCACTTCCCCTGTGTACTGTCTCAGGATTGACTTGGAATAGTATATTTTCCCGGTTTAGCTGCATGCAAGATCTCTTGTGTTGACTGCAGTTTGATCCCTGGCCAGGGCCTTTCCAGAGCCCGAATCTTAGGTTGCAAAGAACAAGCAGAAATGGCTCTGAATTCCTTCCAGTCACATCACACTCTGTTAGTCATTTCATGCTCTTGACCCAGAAAGAGAAGGTATTTGGATGCCGTGGCTGGGGCCTTCACTGAAGTCAACAAATAAAACTAATGGAGCACAGTGTGTGTGTGTGTGTGTGTGTGTGTGTGTGTGTGTGTGTGTGTGTGTGTGTGTCCGTCACAGTGTCACATGGCAGGGATGATAAGGGCAGCCCAATCAAAGTGAACCCAGAGAAAAGCACCTTGAAGAGCAGCAGTGTAGACTCCTAGCAAGTGATACTTCTGATGAGATGGAAATAACAGTATCTTGTGAGTTGGAAAACTGTCTGTTTAAATACACCTAAGACACAGGATCTTTACCAAGAATGGCATTTACTTATTCCTTTTTCAAGACTTATTTGTTTTTATGTGCATGGATGCTTTGCCTGCATGTGTGTTTGGGCAAGACCATGTGTGTGCAGTGCTCACCAGGGGCAGAAAAGGGCATCAGATTATCTGGAACTGGAGCTACTGATGGTTGTGAACTGCCATGCATGTGGATGCTGAGAGTAGAACCTTTGTCCTCTGGAAAGGCACACAGTGCTCTGAACCACTGAGCCATCTTTTCAGTCCCTATTTATTCTTCACTATAAAGATACTGTGTACACTACAAAAATATAAAATAATTTTACAAATACTATATTATACATTATACAGTATAGAATATATACTGTGAATTGTATACACTATAAAAACTACAAAAATATTTTTCCAAATGGCCAATCTGACATCTCTTCAGACTGTAGAACATGCTAATACATATTAATATTTCCAGGTGTGACAGCTCTGTCATATAGTCCCAAGGTCTCCAGGTTCCTTCACATTTTCCTACCACCAATATTTGAAAATTATGTGGTATGATGTTTCTCAATGCTGATATCTTCTTTCTTAAAATTTGAGTTCACAGTGTGAATTCTGGTCCTTACAACATTGCATGCATAACTGCAGGTGCAGTCCCTATTGTGCCCACACTCTGGGAAGCAAAACTGAGGAAAATCTGAACAAGGAGGCAAAGAGAATATCTTGCCAGGAATCCTTTTAGGAACTGGTCTGGAACAATTCTGCTCCTATGCCTCTGAATTTTTATTGCTAGAACAGGTTGTCACAGGAAGAATGAAACACTGCCAACATTCTGGGAAGCCATGAGCCAGCCGAGCAGCACAGCCTACTACACTGTGGACTAAAAGGCGAGAGAGGCCAGAGTACATCTACCAGCTTCTCCTATAGCAGGGGCACCCCAGTTATGGTGGCTGTCATGAATAAATGCCACTTTCAAATGTCTGTTTTCTGATTGTGAGAATACAATGAAAATCTTCCATATTTCAGAAACTTTTCAAAATGACCAAGATCCAAATCTGGTTCAGGGCCATCTGGGGTGTCAGTCTTGCATTCTTTGCATGTTTCAGCTTCTTGTGATGTCTGAGAATATTTAAGGAATTCAGGGTCAAATGGCTCTTCTTTCCTTGGTCCAACAATGAAAATGTGCTGTCAGGATCCTGGAACACTGGAACCTACCTTTCCTCCTCCTGCTCCTAAGTCACAATTGTCCATATTTCCCTGTGCAGAAGTCTTCTTTCTTACAGGAACTTCCCTCATTTCAAGCTGGGTTTTTGACTGTGAAAGATGTTGGTTGTGTTATATCTCAATCTTCATCAATTGGAGGTATATCACAGCAGAGATTTTCTGCTCACACATGCAAAATTTCTGTTTCAGAGTAAACCAGAAGATAAATACAAAAGGCAAGCAAAGAAATCACCTACAGTTCTCCATAATGAAATAAAAATTGCTTTTTCTCCTTCCTTTCCTCTTATTCCCTGTTTCTTTTCTTTTTTTTTTTTCAAGATGGCTGTGAGATGTAAGGTGGATTAATTTAGGCAGTGTTGCTGTTAAATTACCCATTCTGCCACCTAGAGTGTTCAAACCCTTCTCATATCATTAATCTCAACTACTGAGCTGATGAGATTTGGACCCAACAAACAGGTTGTCTGCCAAAGGAGATGTCCCCAGGCAAATACTTAGAATAGTTCTACCTAGAAAGCCATGTTGTTGTTGGTTTGTTTGTTTTTTAAATAAACCAAATTGAAACAAAAACAACAATCTGTTTTCCCCATAGACTGATAAAATGGCTCAGAATGTGTTGGAATTGAGATGAAAATGAATCACTCTGGACACTTTCACTACCTGCAAAATCTATCTAATAGTCGGAGGAAAAAAGTACAAAAGTGCAGGAAAATCTCTGTGATACATTGGTATGCAGGCAATCCTACCTACAGTCACAGGAGCCCAGCTGTGTCTCAGTGCTTGTCATCATTTATGGCACTGTAAGATAGCAAGGGGGTCAACAGGATGAGCTTAGTAGATGGATGCACTTCATCTTTACCTGTCCCAACTTTAGCTAATTCATGCATTTCTAAAAGGCTAGATTTTCTCATCTTTTGATAGGGAACAATAGTAACACTTTTCTGTGAAGTGTAGTGTTATGCACATTAATTAGATAGCATAATTACAGGTGATTAATAAACCATAGTGGACCAGTAACTAGAACCTAGAGCAAACTAGTTTTATTCTTACTGTTAATATTTCTACCATCTAAATATGCCCTCTACCCTCTATAGACTCCAAATAATATAGGATGATATGGATACCTGCAGCCATATGAAGGATCTCAGGAGAAAAGAACAGGTGCCTATCCGCCCAGGTGAGCAGCAGCCTAATTGCTCCTATGCAAGTAAATGGTCTTGTTTAGAACCACTAACTTTCAGTTTTGTTTGTTATACAGCAATAGCTAGATGACACAGTTTTATTTAATTTTCCTAAATAAATGTATTCACTAAGACAATTTGCAGGCTTTGAGTCATGTTTGTATGCATTTCTTTATAATACATATGCTAGATATTGGCACAGACCTTTCTGTCTGGGCTTGCCAAGTTGCTTTTCAAACAGAGATTTTTCTTGGAAAAGAGGGCAACTGCAGTACAGAATACCTGATGTGAACTCAAAAAGAACAGGACAAATGGGTGATTCCTGTTGACTTCTGCTTGAAACTCAGTGAGGAAAAAAAATAAAACACCTTGCATTCATATTATCAAAGTAAATTTGGATATGAATTTGGTTTAAATGAATAGGATTCTCAGATGCCATTTGTCACAGCATGCCACTTGAGGATCAGCATTTGATCATCAGGAGCATGCAGGAACCTTAGCAAAGAAAGGTGCCATTGTGTTCACTCTCAGGAAATGACAATAATCTCTGCTCTACCAATGACCTGGAAGCTGGAACCCCTAGGCTGGTGACAGAAACCTAGACAACAGCTAAGTAAGCCCATATTCTTGCCAGTGGGATTGAAACCAAACAAGGGTGTGAAAGTAGAAAAACATCAAGGGGTCGAAAAATTTGAACAGGAAAAGATATTTACTTCAAGTAATTGTACTTGGGGCCAATGAGATAGCTCAGTAGATAAGGCACTTGCCACTAAGCCCCAGGACCTACACAATGGAATGAAAGTTGTCCTCCAACCTCTTCCACTCTGTGGCCTGATAAATGTGATGTTAAAAAATAAGGAACAAAAAATTTTTTATTGTATTTCATTCTCAAATGAACAAAATGGAAGAAGAGAGGGAGGGAGGGAGGGAAGAATGGAAGAGAGGAAGGGGAAGGGAGGGAAGGAGGGGGAGAGAGGAACTTACTATATAAGGTCAAACAAATCTTCAAAAGTACAAACCAGAAGCCACAAAGACATTGCTGGTTGAAAAAAAAAAATTAGACTTCCATGAATTCTAGCGTAAGAAAAGCTATTAAGAGAAAACAAGGAAGGTGTTTCTCAAAGATCTGAGAATGCCTGTAAATAACACAGCAGAGCACTTTGTTGGGAAAATATGTACTCATTAGTTTTACTTTGTTGTCTTCCACCTTCTTTCAACCTACTATAATCAATTTTACCCCCTCAGTCAGTCATTCCTAGGAAAGCCTTCAACTTCTTCAGTGCAAATATTTTGATCTTTCTTTTTCATTAGCAGTTTGTACCACTTGATGATAATGTACATTTCGTTACATGCCATGACATATGTAATCTATATTCTCCCATCTACCCCCAAGATTACTTCTCTGTTTTTAGATTTCACTAAACTATAACGATGCCTGTATTAACTTAGTATTTGACAATTTCATACATTATACACACAACTCTCTACCCTTTACTAACATTCTCTCCTCTCTATCATCCCCTACCTTTTCATACCAAGTACCCATCCTACTTTCATGGCTCATTTTTGCGTTCTGATCCACGGGGTTTAATCAGAGTCATGGAGCTATCCACTAGAACATGAACAAGTCACCAAAAGCAATATCACTAACAGCAATGATTTCCTGCCTCTCTTCCATCTGCCATTGGCTGCTTTTAGCTTCCCTGAGCAGGGCCAGGCCTCACAAGCAGGGCCCTCCCTTATTCACTCACTCAATCCTGTGAAAGCCCTACCCAGGCAACAGCAGCTATTGTGAGTATGCAAGTGCCACAGCCATACCCATAAGACAGCATTTCACTGTGCTCCTCCCTATTGCTTGGTTCTAAAATAGACTCTATTCTACCCTCTTCAGATGTTCTCTGAGCCTTGGGGCAGTGTAATATGGCAGCCACAGTTAACTATGAACACTCAACAGTCACTTGCGTTTGGAATCTTGACCATCCATGAGTATCTGCCTTAGCTTCCATTAACTACTGTTGTAGAGGAAAGTAACTTTGAGTGATGCTGTCAACAACACTAGTCTATGAGCATTTTAAATACATTATCCATGGGGCAATTTGACAACAGGTCCTTCAGCAAAACTAAGGTAGTATTTTCATCCCTATGGCCTACAACCAGTCCAGCCTTTGACCAGGTCCACACTCTCAAACAAGAAGTCCTTCCTTTGAGGCAAGTCTGAAATCCAAGAAGAAATCAGTTGGTTACCCCATCAGAGTTATGCCATTATTGTACCAGTAAGCATCGCTTACTCAGTTGCTAGTGGAGCATGTAAGATCTAACTCTATGGAAGGCCACTGCTGATTTTTCTTCCAGCTCAGTTCCAGCATGGTTACCTCTGTGTTCTGCAACCAAAGGGTATGATATATATTTTGTACCACAGAGATACAAGACATCCATGTACATTGCTTATCTATTCACAAAAGCCAGGAAATAAAACCAAACTACAGGCCCATCAACAGATAAGTGAATAATAAATAGACAATGCAACTTTGTTCAGGCTAAAGAAAAGTGAAATTTGTAATACAAATAATAAAACTCCAGAGACAGATATTGGGGTTCAAGGCTAAGATCAGAAAAGCAAAGCAGCCAAGCCACTAGAGAGTTCTTACCTCTACCAAGGCTGGGGCGATCCTGTCCTCAGCATGACTGCAGATTGCAATGCTCTCCACCAAACCTCAGTTTGTCCACTGAGCTCCTGCCTTATATTTTTCTGTAGTTCTGGGATTAAATGCATGTCATTGTAAGTGCTTGGATCAAAGGTGTGAGCTCTTTTTCTCTTTTAGACTGGTTCACTCTCATGTAGCCCAGGCTGTCCTTGAACCTACAGAGATCCATCTGGCTCTGTTTCCATGGTGCTGGCATTAAAGGTATGGCCACTAATGCCTGTCCTCTATGGCTAACTAGTGGCTTAGGTGTGTGGCTAATTAGTGGCTTAGCTCTTGACTAGGTGTGTGGCTAACTAGAGACTTGGCTCTGCACTCTGGTCTCCAGGCAAGCTTTATTTTGTTAGATTACAAGCAAAATATCACTACATTATTATGAAATTCGCTGGAAAATACATGATACTGTATTAAATATTGAGCAAGATAATTTAAGGAAAGTCAAATATCATATGTTCTTTCACATATGTAAAGAGTAGTTTCAACTGTTTAGATTGGTCTTTTTAAATTAGAGAGTGGACATTTCTCCCTTTTTATCTCTCAAATATCACAAGTCCAAAATTGTGTTCTGTTGCTCCAACCTTGCTTCTTATTTTTTACTGCCCTCGATGTTATTCATATAACCAACAAGTTAATTATTCCTTCTGTGCTTTGATTCTTTGATTCAGCCATGCCCATCTTCGCTTTCCAGAACTTCCTGACATATTTTCACACTCAATGGATGAGATAGTGACCATTCCTTGTGTGGAGGGCACTCATCTTTCCACTGACAATCTCTCCTAGAAACACCTTCACAGATACTCCCCAAAATAGCATTTCACAAGTTACCTTACATTCTGTGATCTATGCAAACTGACACATATTTTTTTTATTTACTCTTCTCCTATACATTACATTGTGTCTGAGTTAGTTGCATAATCATTTGTTGCAGTAGGCAACAGTGTCAGCAGGGACTTAACACTAGGCAAAACAGAGAATCAATGACTGTTGAATGTACAGTCTTAGATGAAACACTATATCCAAGGTTTTTTGAACACTGAAGAAGGGGAAGAAAGGATTTTGGAGCTGGAGATAGGGAGAGGCACGGAAAACTGACATGATACCTAAGCATGACATAGTTATTACACACTTGAACTCACAGTCTCTCTGGTCTCTACAAAAACTGAGTCCCCCCAGCAATTTGCTGTGGAATAGAGAGGCTCTCGGGTTTCTATTGTTGTGAAGAGACAGCATGACCACAGCAACTCTTCTAAAGAAAAATATTTAATTGGAGTGGCTCATTTAGAGTTTCATAGTTTCAGTATACTATCATTATGATGGGAACCATGGCAACATTCAGGCAGACATAGTACTGGAGCTGTACAAGTTCAACCCAGTTCTGGTTGGCACAAGCTGGTTTTGACAGGTTCAAAGCAGTTCAATCTGATTTCCACTAGTTAAGTGCATTTCCAACAGGTTTTGACCACTTCAAACTGGTATGATCAGTTCATTCCAGTTTCAACTGGTTCAGTCTGGTACCAACCGGTTTTGACCAGAACTGGTTCCAACTGGTTCAATAGGGTTCCAGTTCGTTCTGAGTTGTGCAAACCTGGCCTGAACAATTCACTCCAGTTCTGACTGTCTGAAACTGTTTTGGTGGTTCAGTCCAGTTCCTAACTGGGTTTGACCAATTCAAACCAGTTCTGACCAGTTCAACCCAGCTAAATCCAGTTGTAGGGGAAAAGGGCCAGCCAAAGAAACACACCCTAAGCAGAGCCAAAGAAACATACTTTGGGCCTGCATCCAGAATCCAAGAAATGCACCTTGACCCTGAAGCCAGTGCCAAAGGAACACTTCCTTCCTAGAATCATAGACAGTGAAAGAAATATACCCTGTCTCTAAAACAAGAGCCAAAAGGCTCAAAGAACTTGTGAAAGAAACATACTTTGGCCCTGAAACCAGAGCCCAATCTAACCTTAAACCTATGCAGAAAACTAACCAATCCTGAGCAGGAGATCTACCCAATCAAAGTTCACAGATTGAAATCTGACCACTATCAGCACCCCTGGTAAAACTAGACTGCCTAAGAATCCCTATATAAACCCTGTGTCTGTTCAGCTTGTGGCTGTTTGGGCTGTTCCCACTGCCCTCTGCCAATGTGGCAGAGGGCAGCCTCTCTCCTGGAATTCTTCCAATAAAACCCTTGAATGAGCTTTGGGTGAAGACCTTCTTTTGTGATGGAGCAGCAGAGAGGAGCAGCAGAACAAAGCGAGAAACATTTTAACACTTCTATCAGGGGAAGGTTTCCCTGGTCTGGAGCCAAACCATAACAACTTCACCTAGGAAACCTTGCCTGCCAGAGCAGAGCCATACACTGGGGAAGCCTCCCCTGAAACAGGGCTGTAAGCGGCTGTGCTTACTGTGACCTGTGGTTTTCCTTGGCTCCTGAGCTCCAGGATACCTTTCCATCTGAGCTGTGTAACACTCAGTATTCTGAGACTCCTTCGTGCCAGAATACCTGTCCCATCTGATCCTCCCGAAATGCTTACCCCCTTTCCGATGGGTTCAATCAGGCTCAATCAGGTTCCAAACAGATCCAACCGCTTCAAACTAGACAACAAATACAAAATAACCCAATTGAAAAATGGGGTACAGAGCTAAACAGAGAATTCTCACCAGAAGACTCTCAAAGGGCCAAAGGACATTTAAGGAAGTGCTCAACATCCTTGATCATCAGGGAAATGCAAATCAAAGCAACTCTGAGATACCATCTTACAGTTGTCAGAATGGCTAAAATCAAAATACTGAGGGCAGCTTATGCTGGAGAGGCTGTGGAGTCAGGGGAACATTCCTCCACTGCTAATGGGAGTACAAACTTGTACAGCCACTTTGGAAATTAGTATAGCAGTTTCTAAGAAGACTGGGAATCAATCTACCTCAAGACCCAGCAATTCTACTCTTGGGTATTTACCCAAAGGATACTCAATCATACCACAAGAACATGTGCTGGACAATGTTCATAGCAGCATTATTCATAATAGCAAGAATCTGGAAACAACCTAGATGCCCCTCAATTGAAGAATGGATAAGGAAAATGTGGTACATTTACACAATGCAGTAGTAAAAAATGATGACCTCATGAAATTTTCAGGCAAATGGATGGAACTAGATAAACACATCTTGAGTGAGGTAACCCAGACTCAGAAAGACAAACACAGTATGTATTCCCCCATAAGTGGATACTAGATGTAAAACAAAGATAACCAGAATACAATCCACAGCTCCAGAAAAGCTAGGTAACAAGAAAGACCCTAAGAGGAACACATGGATTTCCCTGGGAAGGGAAATTAAATGATATCTATGGGGTAAACTTGGGGCAGGGGTGTGAGAGTGGATGGGAAGGGGCGGGGGGATAAGAACAAGACGGAAAGAGATCGTTGAGGGAGTCCGGTTGCAGTGGAAGAACAATGAAAGAAATGTTTATTTTTATTTTTATCATTTTTTAAAATTTTAAAACAATCCTTTCTCATTTTACATACCAATCCCAGTTCTCACTCCCTCCCCTCTTCCTGCTCTCCTCACCTTCCCTCTACCCCACCCTACCCCCAACCACTCTCTTTGGAGGGATACCTTGTTAAACCTAGATATAGGTTATATATAGGGGGAAGGACCTTGGTCCTGCCTCAAAGAGATGTGCCAAACTTCATTGACTCCCCATGGGAATCCTTACGTTCTCTGTGAAAAGAGATATTTTAATAAAGAGAGCCACTATGGGGTTGGTAAAAAAAAACCTGTTGCTAGGGTAATTCCCAAGAATCCACAAGGAAGACCCCAACTAAGACTCCCAAACTAGACTATCCCTGTAATCAGATTGGTGAATACCCCGATTGTCATAGAGCCTTCATCCAATAATTGATGGAACCAGAAGCAGAAATCCACAACCAAGCACCAGCCTGAGCTCTGGGAATCTAGTCAAAGAGAGGGAGGATGGAATATATGAGTGAAGGAGGTCAAGATCATGATGGAGAAATCTAAAGAGACAGCTGAACCAAACTTGTGGAAAATCATCAACTCTAGACATACAGCTGTGGAGACTTCAGGGGCCCAAACTAGGCCCTCTGTATTGGAAGACAGTTGTGAAGCTTTAACTATCTGACTGGCCCCTGGCAGTGGGACCACAATACAAATATGGTACATGAGCTAACTAGTTGTTGGAGTCCATTCCCTATGATGGAATGCAATGCTCAGCCTTAATGCATGGGATGGGGCCTTGGCACTACCCCAACCTATTGTGCCAGATTTTGTTGATACCTCACTGGAACCCTTACCCCTGTGAGGAACAGTGGACTAGGGATGGGCTGGGGGAAGGTGGAGGCATGGGAGGAGGTGTGGGAGGGAGAATTGTAGCTGGAATGTAAAATTAAATTTAAAAGAAAAAATAAATCATGAATAAAAAAATAAACTGTCCAGTATAGCTGCATGCCTGAACTCTGAGGACTCCAAAGCCTAGGCAAAAGGACTATAGGTTTAAATCAAGCCTAGGCTGCATAGTAAGATTTTGTCTCAAAAAATAATAATAACTAATAGGTGACTTTGAAAAATCATCAAGCAACAATGAATACTAGTATTAAAACCCCTTTGATAAGCAATATGATCTGAAAAGAATGTTTTTGTTTGTGTTTCATAATTTCTAATATATTCTGAATATTAAATTTTTCAACACATTGGATTTTTGCATGGATTTATTTTAGGAAATTTCATATTTATTTTATTTTGAGAAAATTACAAATATGTATACAATGGGGGCACTTTTATAAATCATTTCCTGCACATATACAATATATCTTTTTTTTTCTTTTTTTTTCTTTGAATTAGACACAAGATTGTTTTACATGTCAATCCCCGCCTCCCCTACAATCCCCCCCCAACTAAAACCCTACCTATCACATATCCTTTCTGCTCCCCAGGGAGGGTGAGGCCTTACATAGGGTGTCATCAGAGTCTATCTTGTCCTTTGGTGTAGGCTGCCCCAGCCAGCTGGGCTACGGTAATTCGTGGGTCTGAGGTGGACTTAATCCTGAAAATAATGGGCGAGAAAGAAGAAGCAAGACCAAACAGTGTCCTTGTCAAGGTATCTTTATTGATTATAACAAGGGTTTTTAAAGAGAAAGGAGGAAGTAGAGAAAGAGGAAGTGGGGGAGGAATGAATGTTAATTGCTCTCAGGCCAGGGCAGGTGTCCTGAACCTCCTGTGGTTATCTCAAACACTAACCTAAGGGGCTGGGTGCTTGACTAATTGGTGGTTTAGCATGGAGGTCACCAGCCTCTATAAAGAAAGACTTTTTTTTATCTGACCAGAGCTGTCTCCTGACAGTAGGCCCACAGTGTCTTGGCTCAGGGAGTATTCCTCTATGTGGAATGGGCTCCCAAAGTCCACACCTATGCTAGGGATAAGTACTGAACTACTACAGGAGGTCCTGTAGATTTCCAAGGTTTCCTCACTGAAACCCATGTTCCTGGGGTCTGGATCAGTCCCATGCTGGTATCCCAGCTATCAGTCTAGGGACCAAGAGCTCCCCGATGTTCAGGTCAGCTGTTTCTGTGGGTTTCATCAGCCTGGTCTGGACCCCTTTGCTCATCACTTGTCCTTCTCTGCAACTGGATTCCAGTTCAGTTCAGTGATTAGCTGCTTCTACTTCCACCAGCTGCTGGATGAAGGCTATCGGGTAGCATATAAGTCAGTCATCAATCTCATTATCAGGGGAGGGCATTTAAGGCAGCCTCTCCTTTTTTGCTTAGATTATTAGCTAGTGTCATCTTTGTAGATCTCCAGACATTTCCCTAGTGCCTGATTTCTCTGTGACCCTAAAATGTCTCCCTCTATTATGGTATCTCCATTCTTGTTTTCTTCAGTTCTTCCCCCAACTCAACCTTTCTTCTCTCTCATGTCTTCCTCACCCCTCCACTTCTCCCCTTCTCATTCTCCTAGCATACATAATATATCTTGATCAGACCCAAACCCAACACTCTCTCTTGTCCCTTTCCTCTCCTGCTGAATCCTTTTCTTTCTCCAACCAGTCACCCACCTACTTTCCTGTCCTTTGTGCCCCACTGAGTTTCACTAAGGTTGCTTGGGGGGAGCATGAATGAGGATCATATTGAATTAAAAATCTTCATACCACTGTCACACTGATCCATCCTTTTCACTTATCTTTCTAACTGGCACATTTTGCTTATATTCGCCATGTCATTACCCTGTCTTGCTGCTCCCTTTTCTACCCCACAGGTTTTCTTTCTCCACCTGAGTAGACCCACTCTATCTTAGGGACTTACATTTAAATCTAGATTTTGCCGAGGAGATAAAATCCACCGAACAGGATTGTCTTTCTTAGACTAGATAGATATAAGCATTTTTAAAGGCACAAAAGATAGTCATAGGAATACAATGAAGAGTCAGTAGAACTTATCAAAAATGTAATATTGAGAAGGTGATTGAGTAGCCAATGAAGATGAGTCAGGAGATGGCACCATTAAACTGAAAAGCAAATCTAAGAAAGCTACACCAAATTCTTCATGGATAAGTAGAGAGCTAAAAAGAGATAAAGATGACCTTACATGCAACCATATTAAAAACTTTAATTAAAATATGTTAAAATAGTACAACAGTGGTACATGCATTAACAACCAAACTGTAGAAATGAAACAAGAATGCTCAAAATTCATCTAGACAGACACATGACAAAAATGAGTCAGTTCTAATATCAAATATCAAATACATGATGGCAAATCAGTTGAAAGATAACATAGGAAATTATCTTGGAGCTTGAAGAAAATATAACTAATCAGAGCACACACCAAAAAATACTCTAACAGAAAAGATGATTCAGTTGTACTGCAATGATATTAGGACCTTCATCTCATGAAGAGAAAAAGCTGAACCACTGACACACTTGAATTTAACTGACAAGAAAGTCATCCAGAATGCAAAAATGAACTCAGTCTCTATAGAATGCTTGAGTCCCCTTCTCCAGGATGATGGTATTAGACAGAGAGCCTGTTGGAAAGTGAATAGCTGGTGATGGAAGACGCATCCCTCAAGAGTGGGATTATTACTATCCTAGTTACTTTTCTATTTCTGTGGCAAAAAAAATCACCAAGGCAATTTAGAAAAGAAAGTTTAACCAGGCTGTGGTGGTGCACACCTTTAATCACAGCACTGGGGAAGCAGAGGCAGGTGGATCTCTGTGAGTTTGAGGCCAACATGGTCTACAAGAGCTAATTCCAGGACATCCTCCAAAGCCATAGTGAAACCCTGTCTCAAAAAAAAAAAAAAGAAAGAAAGAAAGAAAGAAAGAAAGAAAGAAAGAAAGTTTAATTTGTGTCACAGTTTCAGAGAGCTGGTGTCTGTGGCAGCAGAGTAGAGTAAAGGCATGGTGGCAATAACAGCTGATGGGGTAGTTTGAATTTAATTGTACCCCATAAGCTCGAAGTGAATGGCACTTTTAGTAGGTGTAACTTTGTTGGAGTAGATATGGTCTTGTTGGAGGAAGTGTGTCACTGTGGAGGCAGGCTTTGATGTATTATATACCTCCAAGCCATTCCCAGTGTCTCAGACCACTTTCTGTTGTCTGCAAGTCAAGATGTAGAAATCTCAGTTCCTTCTCCAGTACCATGTTTACACACCATGTCACACTGTAGGGATAATGCAGTAAACCTCTGAAAGTGCAAACCAGCACCAATTAAATGTTTGTCTGTGTCTCCACAGCAATAGAAACCCTAAGACAGCTGAGATCTTACATCTTGATGCAAAAGGAGGAGGCTGAGCAATGAAAACAAAGAAATGTATACATTTTTTGATACCTCACAGTCCACCCCCAGTGACATATCTCCTCTAACAATGTCATATCTACTAATCTTTCCCCATATAGTTCCACCATCTGGGGACCAAGCATTGAAATATTTGAGCCTACTTGGGTTATTCTCATTCAAACTAC